>NC_041366.1:8683065-8805565 GCF_900634415.1 Cottoperca gobio
TGCCTTTCACCTCTCCTCCTCACGAGTACCAACACTTTATTATTCAGCAGGGCTTCACAGGGACACTATGAAATCACCTATTTCACGGATCCCTTATGTAGTGAGACACTTCCCACACATCAAACGGCAGATCCTCCAGCTCTTCCTCTCAGTCTCTGAGTGTCCCCGCCGACTGAAGACTGCTTCAGTCTCGCTATCTTGTTTTTTTAACCTTTTACTCTCACAGATGTTTACAATGCTCATCAAAGCCCTCATTGGGTAATTACATCTGTGTTCATTACAAGTAATGCTCCAGGATTATTGTTAACAATACAAAAGACTTCTGATGGTGGAAGTCCGCGCCTCGCTGCAGTGATGTGTGTACACCTTGACATCACGGTTGGGTGGTTAAAGGTGCAGCAGAACCTTCTAGCAACATCCGTGAAAGATGCTAGATATGGTCAGTGGTGCAGTATGAAGTCAGTTTATTAATGTTCTTCTGCTTGGTGTCAAGAGACTATGAAAGAATGCATCTGATTGCCATGATCATAGGGTCAGATCAGGTACATTTAGTGTAGTTTAAGTGCCATAGACCCCTGAACAATAATCAGTTACTACTTGTGATTGCATGGACGTCTTAAAAAGGTGTAACATTTGCTGGTATTGCACAAGAAAACAAGTAAAACATTTGAAATAAAATAAAAGTTTTCCCGCCTCTTTTTTAAAATCTTGTTAACAACCACACTTACAATATATTGTGACGTTGGGAACAATTGATTTAGAAGAGGACACAATAATTACATTATTTAATATTCATATAAAGTTTATAAATCATATCTAAAGCATCTGTTCATTTAACTGATATGTAATATCACAGGTGAGAAATATGTAGTAGTCTTTATTTTTATTTTTTTTATAGTAAATAGCCAAACTGAGCACTCTAAACATTTGCATGTCAGCACATATGTTTGCACATGATGTTCTGTAATCTGTATTCCAGATATTTGGAACAGTTTAGCATCACTGTTGGTTCAGCTGTTAAAAATCTGTCAGTCTGCCAATCTTATCTTTATGTATTATCGTCAATTATGTATTTGCTTTATTATATATTCCTACAACAACATGATTAAAAAATATGGACCATAACATTTTTAATCAATTGCCATTATATTCTCTAAGGAAAACTTTTGGAATTACAGCCCATATTGACCATTTCCCACCTTTATTCAGCCACCCGGGCATCATCACAAAGACAATGGCTGACTGTTAAAATTGTGTGACAAAAGTGAAGTTGTTAGCCAAGCATGCTACTGCACAATTCAACTACTGTAACGGCTTTTTAGATCACTGAAAACGGAGCATTTGCAAAACTCCTGCCAGGGTGAAGATTTTCAGAAACTCGACGGGGAGTTTTTGTGTGTGTGCCGTTATCTCCTATGTGAGGCGTCACAAATGAGGCAACGATTTTTTGCGATAGAGGACGTGGCCAAAATAGTGCTGATTCTAACTTTGTAAACGGGACTTTTTACATGATTACACATACATGTGCAGTTACTATTCCATTATACTGAGGAACAGATGTGTCAGAATGCGCTACGCATTTCCCTGCTACATTATCCAACAATACCATGACATAGACCCAGCAACCAACATCGCAAGACTTGTGTGTGTGTGTGTGTGTGTGTGTGCCTGTGTGTGTGGTCGAACCAGCCCACTGGCCTTGGCAGCGCTTAAATTAGGTTTTTGCGTTTTCACGTGGATGCAGATATTCTCCTGTGTAGTCAGGATTTTTTTCTGTCTGTGTCTTTGGCAGCCATGTGTAATCTAATCTGTAATCCCTAATCTCTATTTGGTCCAGTGACAGGCTAACTTTAATCTAGCTCCAACTCTAATAAACTGAATGTGGGTTCTGTAGTCTGGTGTAATCCACTCAGTCTGCTGACAGCTACATTGACAACACAGTTAGAGGGCCGTCAGTACTCTCGACTGTCAGACAACCATCTGCCTCTCTCTCTCGCCTTCTCTCTCCTACACACATCCATCCTACTGCTATTACTACTTACCATCACTTGACTGCCAATGAAGCATTTGTTCAACAGACAGGAACAAACACAGTCCTTCACAATTGTTTTTTTTTCTTTCCACAGATGGAAGCCTTGGGAAGGAAAGCATTTATCTTGTATTTTTCTCATTTCATTATGCCGTGTGCTACTATTTCATTACATGCTAATAAAATAAACTACACGAGCACTTCCCGTAAACATAAAAACGGGCTCCCAAAACTCATATGAATTTTAATCCCCATTTAAAAAGAGCAGCCAGCAAAACCTCAAATATTTACAGCTATGGGGAGTAGCTGGATTCTTTCATTGTCTACAATTAGAGTGGTGTTTTATGTTTGGCCACTGCGCCGCACACTTTAGTGTTGTTGGTTAAGTGCTTTTCTTAAGCATACTTTATGGTCACACAGATTTTCTAAACTGCTCTGGCATCGCAGATGATCGAATATTCCCAGCAGCTACAAGTGCAAAACATTACGGTCATGGTCTTCAATGACAAATCTGGATACAAAAGCAAAAACAAAGAAGCTTTCCACTGTGCAATGTTGCCTCATTCACTGAAGGGATGGCGCACGAGAAACACAAATTAATACAGCGACAGATTTTCATCACAAATACTGTTAGAATTTGATCATCTGGCGTCTTTGTTATTAAACCCAGAAATTCACGGCAAGAATCTGACATGCAGGTTGGTCTGTGGAAGTCTCAATGACATGACAAATGGTGATGATTTGTGTGAGAAAATTCAGTTTGAATACTGGTGGGGGGGGAGGGGGGGGAAGGTACAGCTGTCGTGTTGTTTGGAGAACTCATGGGGAGGCTGTGATTGGGGGAACAAAAGGCCATTATTGAAATATGTGTCAGATCTGCCGCAACATACCTGCCTGATTGGTTGTCACATTGAGTGACACATACTGCTTCGCATGCTCTTTGGCCAGCTCTGACACGCCGTTGACGGCCTCCAGCAGGAAGCTGTAGTTGGTGTGTGACTGCAGGTCGGCCACCATGACCGAGGTGTTTGACAGGCTGACACGTCGTGGCAAAAAACGCACATTGGGGCCGCATTCTTCCAAGCCTCTTCCTTCTGGCAAGACCTGTCTGCACAGGATGTTGTAGTGCACATCCTTCCTGCCACCTGTTTCCATAGGAACAGGACCACTCAAGGAAGACGCTGGTCTCGTTGACATTGGAGATGGCATTGCGTGGAGCTGAGGGAGGGCCTGAGCAAAGAAGAAGAAGAAGAAGAAGAAGAAGAGGAAGAAGAAGAAAGATGTCATACAGCAACATCTTGAAAAGTAAAACAGCTGACTTTTAAAGGGGACATATGATGCCAGTTTTCCGGTTCATACATATATTTGTATTTCTACTAGAACATTTTTACATGCTGTCGTGTTAAAAAAAACTAAACACATTATTCTTCTCATACAGTCCGTCTGTATGTACTGTCTGAAACGCTCCGTTTAAGCGCCTGTAGCTTTAGCGAGCCTTCTGATAAAGCCCAGTCTGTTTTGATTGGTTTGAGAGAGAATTATGGTGCACCTTTGAAAATGTAGAGCTCAAGCCGTGGGTGCAGATCCTCAGAGACCCAAATGTATTTGGATATCTGTTTTTTCCCCTTTAAAACTTAGATCTCAATACAGCATCATTACATCCAAGAATAAAAGTACAACACTAGTGAACACGAGTAGTAAAATCAGAAGTGAAAGTGAGCATGTGAAAATATAAAAAAGGTGCTATATCCTTACGTGTGCAGGCCATATTGGGAGGGTCGGAGTCAATCTTATAGTATCCATCCTCACAACTGCAGGCAGTGGCTCCTGTCTGCTTGGCCACACTGTGGGGTGGACATTTACTGCAGGCCAAGGACTCCAGCAGCGAGCGGTAAAACCCCACTTTACAGACTGAAAGACGAGGAGGGGAGGGGCGTCGTGGGGTTTTTGGGGTTGGATAATGAAGAGATGAGATGATAAGAAGAGATGTACAAATAGGAAAGGGAAGGGAGTCATGGGGAGAGAGGGGAAAAAAAGGGAGAGAAAAAGCAGGACAACATGGTTAGTTCTTTTGAAAAAGAAAAAAAGGAGGTCAGCATCAAAACGGTGGAACAATTTCCCAGAGTGGTTGTGGGTGTTTTGAGGTTCCTCATCAGAGATGCTACTCCAGTTCCAGTGTTGAAATTAAAAGAAGCATCTGTCGACTAGTTGGCGCCGTCACATTTGTATTTCTTCTTTGTTCCTTTTGAAGTCAGATTTCTTCTTATTTCCCTCTAGGGATTATTTATTTTGTCCAACCTGTGAAACCCTGCTCTTGTCTTCATGTTTTATTATCTTAACCAAAAAAATACTATTATTTTGCCTATTGTGGGGCTTCCCTTCTTATTCATAGTCAGTTTTCAATTCAGTAACCATCTCCTGCTTAAGAATCGTGTGCATCTGCTGCACATTATTGTCCCCACCCGGCCCCATATGGGAAACGTATACAATCAAGCACAGACACAGACATAATCTATCTTCCTCCCACACTAACATACACTCAAGACTGCTGATCTAAGTGAGGCAGATAGACAGCGTGGTGACACACTCAGATTGTTATCAAGAATACATAATCAACCTCTGTCACCATGGCTGCGCCCTCAAGCCAACTTATCACTGATTTATCACTGCATTATTTGCTTCCTGATTGTTGCCGTTGCACCCGGACACACACAAATAGACACATGCAATAAAGGATGAAAAATAATGATACGTTTGTTAAGAAGAGTTCCAAAGATTACCGAGTCCATACACAGTCACTGACACATTAATGTTTCACGAGAGGAAGGAGGAGTATAGAACAAAAGAGAGGAGATGTTTCATCTGTATTTGTCCTCTAAGGGCTTAAAGGTTAGGAGATGTTGTTTCTAAATGTGGTTGCTGTAAAGCCCATTCAGGCTGCAACTGGGATTAACAACTACATAATTAAACTTCAGGTAAGAAGACGGGAGGAGAAAGAATAAAGGAGGAGAAAGAAGGGGAAGGTAAAAAGGAAAAGATGGGGGGAGAGAGGAAAGGAAGAAGATAGCCAAGTTTACGAGGGGAGACGGGGAGAGGAAAGAGGAAAGAGGATAAGACAAAGGAGGAGTGGGGAGATTTGTGTGTTTGTGTGCATGTGTGTGTGTTCGTTTCAGACGCGGCAATGGCTCTGATTCCCCTTGATGGAACCTTGGTCCTTTGTCATGGAACATTAGGCCTGAAAAATTCTCCCTCTGCCCTGGATCGCTCTGTGTCTCACCTCTGCCACACACACACACACACACACACACACACACACACACACACACACACACACACACACACACACACACACACACACACACACACACACACACACACACACACACACACACACACACACACACACACAAAAGGAGCCTCGTGTACTTGGCATGCATGTTGCCACACATACCCTAATTTTGAGTTGAGGCACAAGATGTCTAGGCATTTGTGAAGCTGGCCTAGTTTTGAATGAGCAGATAGTAATACTGATGACATAATTCATGCTCAACAGAGCACAGACAATAATGTATGCCTTTAGGGGTTATTTTATTCAGATGCGAAAACATGGTCTAAATGATTCTTTCTGCAGTTAAATTTTTTGTAAAAAAATGGATTCAAACAGTATTTTTGTTTTGGATTTCCATTTACTTTGTTGCAGCCTATAATGATGTACAACCTTATCACCTTCTACGCGTGTGTGTGCGCGTCTGTGTGTGAGAGGAAGGCTGCAGCATTCAGGGCAGTAGGACACACCTGATCCTTTGTCTGCCTTAGCCCGTTGCCACGCACGCATTTATGGTTGCATACGGATTTATTGCCGTAGTCTGGTGTGCAACTCTCCTTGACTTCATCCTCCAAAACCCCCTGTGGCCAAATCAATAAAAAATGGGGTGGAAGCTCGTTTCACATAGACAGGCAGACATGTACACTGCACAGACTGAAGTACTGTGAAGAGGAGTAGATAAAAAGCAGCATGATAAAAGTACTGAAAGTACAAAACTCCTTTGAACATTTTAATAATTTGAGATAGTTTCTTCCGATATCATGCCAGTATAATTATTTATATTTATATTTATTTAATTTTGGTGCTAAGCTCTCACCTCCTGTGGTGTGCCTGTGCAGCACTCCCTAAAGATCACCTGTCTGTGCCCACAGCATACTGTTTGACTGAGTGCTACTATGATGGCTGCTTACTTTGGATTTCATGTTGACCAAGTTGAGTTTTTGTAGATATCTTTGTCTGTTGCTGTCACAGCACAGGATAACTACTTAATATTCATTCCACACACACTTGGAACATATATCAGACAATACTCACTATATGATACTGAGACTCTTAAGACAATGGAATTGTAAACATGTAAACTTCCCTGTGGCATTTACTGTATATACCAACATAAAAAACTGCATTTGTTGGCTGAAACATGTTACTGCATAATAAAGAGACAGAGAGATACATGAAGACATTTGCATAGATAGAGATTTGCTTATAATTTGGTGTCAAAGGTTATATGATGGATTTTTGATTAAAATTAAAATAATGCATGCATTTCCTCTGGAAGCTGCAAATGATCATGAAAATGATATAAACATTTGCAATTAAAATATGCAAATTGGTGTGAAAAAAAAGAAGTCAATTCCAGTCGACTAATACGCACCAACAGTGTAGATGTTAAGGTATTTGTTATCATTAATTCTAGCTCATTTTCATTTAGGGTAAATAGATTATCCATGCTCTACATGAAAAATGAACACGTGTGGAAATTGTTAGATATGACATGACGGCATTAGTGCATACAGCTACATACAGTAGTTATATCTGGATCCACTTTTGACTGTTTTTGCTTAATTATGCGTCTAAGGATTTACCACACAGAGGCCAAAAGGGACATGAAGGTCAGGGCAGCTAGCTGAAGGCTGAAACTGGGATGAAGTGATTAAAATGCCATAGAGAGTGAATGAGAACATGCATGTTCAGTGTGGAATCTGAGAGCTGAAGGGTGGCCTTAAAGTCCATGGTGTGGCTGTCAGGACAAGAGAGAAAAAAATGCAAGTTGACTAAATGCCACTTAAGTGGGAACTGGATTACTGTCCACGTGACTTAGTGATTGGTGCTTTCATTTAAACGGTACACTACTACCACAAACGGGACGCTACTACAAATGACAGACTTAAGTGCAGTGATTTGAAGAAACTAAATCTTTTTGAGTTTCAATCTTGACAATTTATTGTAAATGTTAGCCATGTTACTAGCGTGGCTCTATGGATGGTATTCATTTTGGTGATCCCATAACTTCATTCATTTTCTGCATGCTTACACATCAGCATGTTAAGGCCCTGTCACACATATCCGTATGACAGAAACTTATGCCGGCGCATACGAAATATCGGCAATAGGTTGATAGAAATTAAGGGTATGTTGTGATCGTTTGAAGGACGCAGACGTTACGCCAAACACGCCAGACATACACAGCTCCGTATGGCAGAAACATGCCGGCGTATATGAAAATTAGCTAAAAATGTGTCAGAGTCCAAATACGTCCAACTTTTCCACAGCGGTGTTGTAGCTGACGCATACATAACAAATTATTATACGCATGTCAAACATTGATAGCTTATCACTTACTTATTTAAAAAGTGTCAGAGCGTCTGGCCAACAGAGCTGGAAAAGTGCCATCTGGTTCACGTCATGCTGATGCTGGAGAACGGCTAACATGCTGAACGCTAGCTGTACTGTAGAAACACGTTTAATAAGTTACTCCGTCGTCAGGCATAATCTTAACATAGGGTCGGAATAGGGTATCCACTCGTTATCAATACATTGGCTGTAGGATTCATCGTCAGCCGACGTAGCCTATATCTAACGTACCTCTAACGTAGTCACGTAGGTAAGTACGTAGGTAAGTATTCTACTACGTATTCACAAATGTCTAACGCCACGTAACGTCTGCATATCTTATGAAGCACACGTCGGGTACGTCCGGTAATTTTGAACATGCTCAAAACATCAGTGTTCAACAACGCACACCAGCGTAACACAGTGAGCTCTTAACGAATACTACTTATACCTTATATCAACGTAAACCAGCGTGCTGCCGATATTTTGTATACGCCATATTTTTGTATATCTTATGCATTCGTCTGATACATTTTGTATTAGGAAGTGATGCGCTATCAATAGGTTGAACTGTATATGTTCACTTTTCCGATCCGATGAAAAGTTGGACTCTGACAAATTTTCTCTGTCATACGGATATGTGTGACAGGGCCTTTAGCCTTGGTACTGTGAGATAATAAATAAATACAAACTACGTGGAGCAAATATGGTCAAGTATGACATCTTGATGGCGAAGTTCCAATTTTGCTAAATATTTGTATTTGTATGTTTTTAGTAAAATGGCAAATATATTTAGAAATTTTTTTTAACCACACCACAGTACCATACATCCCAACTTTAAAGGCTGCACCTTTTTACTTATTTAATATTTGTTTAGGTGAATTTTTTCAGAGACTACTTTCTTCTTTTAATTTAATCATCTCTTCATAATTGATCTCGTTAGATGTCCTTGAGTGAAACGTCTCCAGATGCAAGGACAGGCGGTCTGTTAGATCTTTGGATCAGGTGCTTTACTTGTTAAATTGTCTTCAAGAGACACACCCACTCACACATACATCTTCATATCCGAGCACAAACACACACAGACACGCACACACGTGCTGTGGTGAGATTAGTTATGGTCATGGCTGGCTGACTGAAATGGCTCATTTCTCATTGTGAATGCAATGGGAATAGACGACGTTGGTGGTGGTAGTGCGTGTGCATGTGTGTTGCCCTTGGGCAAGCTGTCTTTCTGATGCCACGCAGCTCTTAAAGCACAGCACAAAGGGTAATAGGTAATTAATATGCAATACACACTTAATGTGCCTCTATGCATGTGTGTGTGTGTGGGTTTTTGTGTGTGAGGTTAATACACAATTAATATGCATCACACACTGGCATCCCAGGCAATTAAGGATCCAGTGGTGTCCGTTGATGCTTCTTAACGAGCGTCCTCTTTAATTGGAAACGTTTCATTGTAAACATGTTGATTTATATGACTGCTGTCATTTGGTGAGATTAGAGGGAGTAAGCGATTAAGGCAGAGAGAGCGAGACACTCGAAAGGGGGGAGAGGGTTTAAAAGAGAAGTTAAAGTAAAGGGCCTCATACTGTGCATCAACAGAACATTGGATTTCAATTCATTTATATGGACGTAGACACAGTAAGGATCTAAATATTAAAATACATTCCTTACACACAACTATAACTAGAAGGACACACCTCCACCATGGCCCTTTCCATAATTGAAAAATAATGCGCGTAGCCTCCCTTTGATTCGGATCTGCTATAATTTGAATGGGTTCTCTCTTGGCCCATACTACACCCTCCCACCAAGTTTCAGGCCAGTAGTTTCTCTATAATCCTGCTGACAAATAGACAAACGAGCCAACAAACCGAGCAGAAAACACAACCTTCTTGGTGGAAGTAATTCAAATCACAGGATCAAGGAACAATATTCACAAACCTTCTGAAGACATGACTAGTCCCAGTTGGATAGTTTATCAACTGAAACAGGCTTTAAGATGTAGAAACTAGAAAATAATCTGCAGTTTTGGACAAGCTTTTACACAAAAGTAGCAATAGCAAAATGTTTCAATACTCATTCAATACTAATATTGTGTATTATTAGCTCCACCAAGGAGGTTATTATTTGGTTAGGGTTGGTTTGTTTGTCAGCAGGATTACGGAGAAACTTGTGGAAGGGTGAAACACGGGCCAGAAAAGAAACAATTACATTTTGTAGTTGATCTGAATCCCATCTTTTAGATACTTAGTCAATAACATGTAAGCAGCATTTTATTGTAGAAGCTAATGTGGAAGTGGAGCTAATTTGACCCATCTAATGTATCCTGTTGGGTAGTCTAATCAAAAGTAATGCGTCATATTATGAACTTGTTGTAGCTTGTGTGATATATGCAGTGTAAGTGCAGATATAATTGTCCATGAAATGTGGAGAATATATCCTTGTGTTACTTAGAGTCGAAGTATAAATTAGAATAAAATGGACATACCAAGGGAAATTAGTTACGTTCCACCACAAAGAATTTCAGACAGAATAAGAACAAAAAGCCAAATGGCTCACACTATTTGTTGTACAGTGACATACACTTATATGTCCACCTTTCCCCGTCACCCTTCCAACTGTACACAGATTCAGCAGTATTAACATTAAAGTGAACTTTGACAGAAGAAACACGAAAATGGTACGACTGAATCTCAATACAATCCTAATGTTGTTCACAGATAGTATTGTGAACCAATAAAGCAGGCAAGGAAACACAGTAAATATCCTCTTCCTGCATTTGTCCCACAGCGAGCTACTGGCCTAAAGGAACATAAACACAGTGTGTGTGCGTGTGCGTGTGTGTGTGTGTGTGAGTGAGCATGAATGATGGTGTCATACCTTCATGCATCATTGTTGTATTACTGCGTTTGTGTGCCCGCCTCAGCATGTGTATCTGCCCATGTGAACACAAACAAAGCCAGATGATAATACCATAACAATATACAATAAAGTCAATGGGGTTTTCCTGTCTGTTGGGTGGCAGAGGAGGTCATTGTTCAGCACCCATTTATTCTCAGGCCAAAAGCCGACACACAAAAGGAGGTCAAGCTGGTGACAAAAGCTTTTGAACATCAATCATTTACTTGATAAATGCAATTCCAGCAATGGGCCAACAACACAAATTGCAAGCACCCACAGAGTAGGTGAACAAGGGTCAGGATCTCAGGGCCATTACATTACTCCTGAGACATGTGATGAAGGTGGAGGGCTGGCAGGTCAGACATACGGGTGAAAGGTACGCGTTCATTTAGAGACATTTACATTATATATATTCCCCCCCAGCAGGAAATCTTCATATTTGAGAGCATAGCTGCAGCCTTTTCTGTCATTCTGGCATGAACAATCACTTTAATGATGAATCCATTATTATTATTCTAGTCATTGCAGCCCTAGAAAGCACAATGTCAGAGTTGGAATTTGTAAATACATGTCAAAACATGTAGACAATATATGTAAATATGCAGAGTTTTGCAAATTTCAATATCTGCAGAATCAAAAACATTGAGCATTGAGATACAAAAATTCTGCTTCATCTCAATCCAAGTCTGCGTGCATTTCACCTTCGCCATCACTCTTTCCACACATCTAAAGAGGGTTCAAGGGGAAATAAATGTTGATGTATAACTGCTGTAAAACCGTACCATTGAGAAACTCGTCGCCTGACCTAAATGCATCAGAAGTGTCCACTACTACCAGTCTAACCAGTCCTACAAGCCACCGCTGACTGGGACTCTGGAGACAACCGGGCTTTCATGGAAAGAAGATGGCTCTGCTCAATGAAGCATTTTATTAATATTTCACCGACTGCAGGAATGTGTGTGACTGTGTGCTTACATCTTTTAGAGGACAATGTGGCTGGCCCACATTTCTTCAAAGAGGTGTTTGAGGGTGTAGACTTGGGATAAGTGTTAGAATTAAGTTTAGGGTAAGATTGACTTTAGGGAAAATGGGGTTAAGCGCCTAGTTATGTTGGTTATGGCTAGAGAAAGGGGCTTGGCTGTGTCAGGTAGGGTCCTCACAAGTATAACAGAAACATGTGAATATGTGTGCCCGTTAGCAGGGGGAAGGGTAAAAAGGGAGGAAGCACTTCTGGGAAAGTCAGTTTACCCAACAAGCACTCAGGAAGCACTTTAGTTGTCATGACAGCATCACCACGTTGAGATGATGGAGTGATGGAGAGAGAGAGAGAGAGAGAGAGAGAGAGAGAGAGAGAGAGAGAGAGAGAGAGAGAGAGAGAGAGACAGACAGACAGACAGACAGAGAGACAGACACAGAGAGAGAGAGAGAGAGACAGAGAGAGAGAGAGAGACAGAAGAGAGAGACAGAAGAGAGAGACAGAGAGAGAGACAGACACAGAGAGAGACAGGGAGACAGAGAGAGAGAGACAGACAGACAGACAGAGAAGACACAGAGCAGAGAGAGGAGACAGAGAGAGAGAAGAGAGACAGAGACAGAGAGAGACAGAGAGACGAGAGAGACAGAGAGAGACAGAGAGAGAGACAGGACAGAGACAGAGACAGAGAGAGAGAGACGAGAGAGAGAGATGTAGAGAGAGAGAGAGAGAGACAGAGAGAGAGACAGAGACAGAGACAGAGACAGAGAGAGAGAGAGAGAGAGAGTAGAGAGAGAGAGAGAGAGACAGAGACAGAGAGAGAGACAGAGACAGAGACAGAGACAGAGAGAGAGAGAGAGAGAGAGAGAGAGAGAGAGAGAGAGAGAGAGAGAGAGAGAGAGAGATGTAGAGAGAGAGAGAGATGTAGAGAGAGAGAGAGATGTAGTGAAAAAGCCAGCAGCAGCTTCCAATTGAACAGGATCTCAAAAGATGAATGTCGGCTCTTTCTGCAATAGATCCAGTCGATTCATATTTCAGGAGATGATGGAATCAAAAAGGCTTCCTGCCACTTGCAGATTTTTGCGCTATCATTCACCATGCTGTTCTGTCTCTTGAGCGTCTCGGGGATGAGTAAGGCTTTCTGAATACTGATAACTCAAATGCTAAAATGTAAAAAACACATTGCAATAGATACAGGGGAGCAAATATCTGACTTGAGATGCCATTCAGGTTCAGCGAGTTCTGATCAACAGCTTCGACAACTTTAGGCTTCCATCTAGGGCTAATATTGATTTGCTAACACAAAGATAGATGATAGTGATATATTTTTATTTATTTTAAATACGTGGTAAATGAAAACAAACTGATTTGTTTTCTTTTGGTTCTGTATTACTAGAAGACGTCTTCGTTTACCCATGACTATGTCTTGTAATTATAGGCACGTCAGGTAACACCTACACTCTACTCGATGCCATAAAAGTCTGACAATATTTCGATCCTATTTGGATCTCCGTCTATAATAAATAACTAACAAAGTACTATGAATGAAGCAACCTGGAGCAAGGAGGCGCTGGTCCTTATCAGCACATATGGGTAATCATTTTGAATTGGCAGAAGCCTCCGCGATCGTGTGTGTATCTCTGTTATGCAAGCTACTGTAATACCCTTGTCACCATCAACCACAAGCCCCACATTGCAAGGGTGAGCCGCTCGTTCGCTATCCCATAATTCCCTCGAGGGAGAAGTCAGAAAGCACATTACTCCGCCAGGGAGAGAGTTTCTGATGGCAGCACCACCACCATGACCAGATCGAGTTTGACATATGCTGCCGTGACGTCTGACAGGCAGGCAAACACCGAGGAACATCAGGGGAGCCCTGACACTGAAACAAAGTATTGCCAAGGGAAATCCAGCTCTACCCATGACACAGATAGGAGACACTCGTGGAACGAAATAATCTGCGGTATTAATATTCTACCAGTGAGCGGCAGTTCAACGTTCCATACAATTCTTTTAATTGATGATACCATCAGTCGTCCTCGTTTTCATTTCTATTCCTCAGCTTCTGTCATCTGTTTTTCTTCTTCTTCTCTGCCTACTCCTACCCTCCCCCAACTTCCCCTCCTCTCTTCCCCCGACTTCGCTGCCCATCTTATACCTCCAAGTTTTCTTTTGTCACTTGAATTCATTGTAGCCTGAATCCGAACATCACAGAGCCGTCAATCCCAGGATTCCATTCAACCTTTATTTCATCTCCACAACATGACATTCAGCACTTTTTCCATCGTTCCAGTATGTCACTTAGCTCCTTAACCATCATAACAGCATTTCACTCGGCTCATATGCCCTTTTCTAATTAATCAAGGAACCCTAATTTCAGTCTTTAATCTATCATTTCAACATTTGTTTCAGTCCTTATTCCATTACAGCAACATTATTTTTAAACCACATTTCCATCATATCCTTTACGTGCCCATTTTACAAGAAACCCAGCAATCTGTCACATTGGTTCTGACAAACCTGACTACCATCAAGAAAATATTATTAACTATGTAATAGATGGCGGTGTATTAAGGCCTTGTAGTTAAATAAATAAATACTAAATACGGAGCCTGGGGAGGGGGGTAATATTCCGAGAAAAAACTCAAAGTCACTAATTTCGCAAAAGTCATGTCTTGAATATGATCCAAACCATTTAGCTTTTATTCAATGAACTCTATATTCAATTCTAACATTACTCCAATGCTTCATTCAGCCATTATTCCCACATTCCTTCTCGTATTCGCTCAGCCTAAAATCACATCTGCGAGGCTGAACTCAATCTACAATCCCCCCCTCTCCTTCTCATCCATCTGCCCACTTCCATCCTCAGTTATCCTTCCTTTATCGCAATCACCACTGAAACAACACTCATCCATCTCTCTGAGTCTCTGCCCTCATACCCTGTGGTGAGAAACCTTCAATTTATCTCGTGTCTGCTTGTTTTGCCATCACTTCTCCTCTCTGTAATCCTCCAATCTTTCCCTCTATCCATCCATCCATCCATCCATCTACCCATGAAGTCACTCCCCTGCTCCCCCATCCCCTCTCTTCAGTCTCTCTGGGCTGACAGTGCTGCAGGCTATCACCAATTATCCCAGCTAAAGTTGTGCCTACATCTTTACATCTCACACAACTACATACAATATCTGTAGATGTCATCTGACACACAATCATACATCTCTGGTAAAACGAGACAGGACAACCACACGGTTTATATGTAAATACAGTTACTTTCTGTGTCTTTCACTCCTGCTACTCTGATGAAAATTAACAAATACTACGGAAATAGATGATCATGTTAATCCTATGATGTCATACGAATAAATAAGAAAAACACAAATAAAGAAAACATTTAATAATCCAAAACAAAGACATTGGACAATAGTAACTAATATCAAAACAGATCCAACGAAGCATTCCTGTACAGATGTTACTGTACAGTGCACAATGTGCACAAAGGAAACCCCTTACATGGTGCTGGTGTATTGTGGCAGAATATTTTCCATAAATACAGATGTACTTGTGTGTATGTGTGTGTATGAGAGAATGATGGGGAGGGCGAATAAGACAGAATTGGATTGTTGATGGAGAAAGATTGAGAGACATTTAAGGGGGGGGGGGGGGGGGAAGGAGAGGCAAGAGGAATGAGAGGCATTGCCAAGAGTGTAAAAGACAGGAGAGTGCTGATGTAGGTGGCAGTAATAAAGAGGGAGAGAAATAGGGAGGGATGGAGAGGCAATGAATGATAGGCAGTCACATAAAGAGAAAGTGAGAGAAAGCAAGAAAGAAAGAAAGAGAGGGAAAAGGGAAAGAAAGAGTGCAAAAGATGGCCAAAGGAGCAACAGAGAGGTGTAGACAGAAAGCGAATGAGACTAAGCACTAGAGATGTGAGAATGACAGGAAGAAAAGGACAAAGAGCTGTCCGTAACGAGTCCTGTCCTACATTCACAAAAGCTGCGTTAAATCATGCTCTACTAGGTAGCACAAGCAGCCAATACAGCCAGCACACACACAGACTTACACATTTTCTCTCCCATTGTACTGACCTTCAACCTGCTGATTCACAATCTACAAACACTAACTGAAAAGGCTGAGTAGGATAGAAAATGTGGTTATTAACAATGCTGAATGTCTTTTTTTAAACAGCTCTACCCTTTTGAAAGAAACAGTGGAAATTAAAAACCCAGTGCAGGTTCTCACATCCACATCGGCAGATGTTCAGAACCTTCACATCTGAAAGACAACCACCCCCAAACAAATATGGAGTCCAGGCACTCTTTAAGGTCTCAAAAACAGACTCCAACACTTAATTAAGAGTGAGTGAAATGCACATGAAAGTATTTTGCTCAAGCAGTAAACACATTTGGTTACAAAGCTGAGGGAGAGAGGAAATCCTGCCATGTTTCTCTCTGTAGACACTTTCAAAGACCATCAGTCTCTTCTGCATACGAAACTGTAAGAAATAAAAATATCATCTTGTAAAGATCTTCCTACTGTCAAGTTTGTTTACTTCCTTTTGCTGGAGCATGATACAAAAAAAATAAAAATCAATCCATTTTACTGTGAGCACCGGAGATGTTTTTATTCTAAAACGTTTAACCAATGGAAAAACATTTGCATATCACACAACTTCATCTTCGTGGTATGCAAAACACTCTGAAACTCATTAAAAAATGGAAATCAGTTAAACCTTCCGCAACTTTGTTCTGTTGCAACAGGACAGTGGAAACCGGCCATGCGGCGTACCGTCAGCTTCTTGCAATACATGGCAGCAGGTTCAGGTTTTTATCACAGTGCCACAAAATAACACCCTCACACCCCTCCGCCAATAAGGGCACAAAAGGGAATGCCACTTTGTGTCCCGTCTCTTTTAAGCTTGGTCGGTCTACACCAGAAAAGACAAAGCTGTGTTTTTGTCTCATCAAACAAAAATACTGTTATAGTCTTTGCTGCTGTCGACACACCAGCTTCACAAAGACAAGAAAACACTTCTATCTTTTTATCTATAGAAGAGTGGAAACACGTATCAACTAGCTATATGTGCTTTTGAACCTTGTGAATGTACTTAGCATCATATGCCCACAAGAAAATTATAAAGTGGAAAATGATATCCTCCCTGATACGTACGCAAAGTATGCAGATTATATTGTTAATAATATATCCACATTTTTAAAAAGGGAAAACATACTAAATATATACTTAAAATATATACTTTTATAAAACTGTGCATTTCTTTGCTTGATTTAATAGTTTGTAGAGCGACTAAAAACACATACTTCTATAACTGCACCGCAGTGTACAGAGGCATTGCACACAGCGCTGACATGCTGCCGGAGCAATGCAGCTGATGTAAAGTAAATAATGTATGAATGTTGGCACCATCAAAGTATGTTCCATTTACATCAAAGAACCGTACTCTTAAGAATAACGAGACTAAAAGTCTACAGCCATGCCAGCGGTGAGGCCTCTGTGCACACATTAGTTAATGCTAAAGTTAGCATGCTAAAGCTCACAGTGACACCATGCCAAAGTTTATCAGATTTACCATAGTCACCATTTTAGTTTAGCGTGCTAGCATGGTAATATTTGCTAATTAGAAGTAAACCCAAAGCACAGCTGTTTTGAATGTCATTAACTTTGCAGGTACTTGGTCATAAACAAAAGTATTTGACAATTATAAATTCGAACCTGATGATGGCAATAGATGACACGTTAAAGTATCAGCAAAGCCATTAGAATGTATCTTGAGGGAGACATGAATACCTGTATCAAAGTAAAAGTATTTAGATGATGTAAGAGATAGCGATATTTCAGTCTGAACCGGAAATGTCAACCCAGCTGGTGGTTGAGCAAAACTCTGGAGATCACCAAACCCATGAGGATTCATGCTCTGAGGGGGGAATGCCAATCCATCTAATGGTTGTTGAGATATTTCAGTCTGGACCAAGGTGTTGGGTGTTCCGACCAACCGACTGAGTGCCAGTAGATCTGTGACGCAGTCTACAGTACTGTTTTGTATCATGAGCATTAACGTGACAATAATGCTTGAATAATAGCTTTCTGCCTGTGCATGTAGGCAGTAGTAGCATTATAAAATGTTCAACAGCTGCTAGCATAAACAACAGTCAGAAAAGCCTGTGAATGTTGAATTAACCACTAGGAGTCCCGTAGTCAAGGCTGATGTTTCTTTTCTTACGGGAAAGTGTCACGTGATAGGGGCGTGACCAATCTGGGAAGGATACGTTGTGGCTGAAAAGACCCAATCAAGCAGCAAACGTCTTCATCGTTTTCAAAGGTCTCCGTTTCTGCCGGTTCAGACTAAAATGCAATCCCAGAGTTTTCAAACTAAAATGGCGTCAGCATCCCTTTCAATCGTCTCGGTTTACGGGTATTAAAACGGTAAAGTAGTGTGGACGCTAGGCGTAAACGTAACAAAAGTTATGCGCTTTAAATTGAGAAAATATCAGTGTGGATGTAGCCCATTATTAGCACATGGCTAATAATGCGGAAAGTGCAAAAGCTCAAAATATCATAATATTGCATTATTTTTTAATTAAACTATTATATGTAAAAAATAGTTTAAATATGTAGTTTAATTCTGAATATTATGTGTAATTCATTTTTATTCTTACATCATATCCCTTTTGAGTACATTGATCATCCAGTGGTGCAATACATAACACCCTCAAAGATGTTTCCTAAACTGCACAAATGTAGTTTTTTTTTAATACTAATGACTACAACCTGTTGCTTCGCAGCACTGATATACACAGTACAGAATGAGCTCTTGCGTATTACTTTTTCTTTTTTCTTTTATCCCTGTCAGCCTGAGATCTGGTCCGTGTGACTGTACAGTCTGTGGCAGTATGACTCCGGGCAGGCCAGTGGCACACTGACAGCTATTTCCTAATGATCTCCCCACAGAGACTCCATGTCTGACGAAGTTAAGCCAGAGATGGTGCTCACTTTGTTACACAGCTACTATGTTTTACCATTTGATTATAAGGAACCGATAGTCAAGAAGAGAGGCGCTGCTTCTAAAAGATTATGATTTACTTCTGGAGGCATTGTGTGATGAATTCAATGGAAAATCTGAATAGCGAAATGCTCCGTGAACCAACCAGCCTCCTCTTACAGTCGATGCAGTCATACAGGCTTTGTGGCCCCGGAATTTCATAGCATATCTGGTGTATTAATACTTGAGCCATGACTAGTTGGACATTCACTTAAACTACAAAACAACATTGAGCAACTGAAACTGAAGAGGACAAGGAATTGTTTGTGCAATGGAGTAGGTTTATAGAATTCAAATTTGTTATACTGCACATGCACACTCGCTCATACACATGTGCAAATGATAAAAGCAAATGATAAAAGATCAATCTCTGCATGTACTGTTCAAGAGTTGGCTATTTGCAGTTGAGCATCTGAGACCAATCTTTTAGTTCATTGCCTGAGACTGACACTTGATTGGTATGGCATTGTGTGAAGAGATGAAACACTCGAGTGCTACCAAATAATCACACATTTCAATGTTCTTTACCAAACAGCTTCATGCTGCTGTAATAACTGTTCTCTGGATTTTTTTCTGAAATATCGCCACGCCACTCAGAGCTTCTCTCGGTTGTTCAAGTAGAGTCTAGTGTGCAAGACTGAAAATTGAGTAATTTAAAAGACAGCGAAGATGAAGATTGGAGAGGAGTGAAGGAGAGAAAAACAGAGAGGCCCTGGGTGCCTGTGGAAATGGCAGTTAAGGTCGGTGGTGGGGATGTTTGGGCTCGAGTCAGAGCAGAACAACGGCTGCATGAGTGCAGCAAAGTGCTGCACGGCTCTGGGGAATACCCTCAACTAAGCTAGGGAGAAACACACACGCACACACACACACACACACACACACACACACACACACACACACACACACACACACACACACACAGCAAGAAACGCACTTAGTAAAAGAATAGAACTGATCTGTGCACACACTCAAAACACACAATACTAAAAACAAACATGTGCATGGATATAAAAATAAACAAACAGCATAAAGATTGCAACCAGAAGCAAACACGCACACACACACGTGCACCCGCAGACCCAAATAGACCGAAAATGTCAACCCTGGACGATGATTTAAACAAGAGAAGCAAATTCTCACATTTAAGAATTTGTTTGGCACTTTTATTTGATAAATGATGAACTGATTATCAAAATTATTATCACATTTTTTTTTTTAATCAATTTAAATTAATAAACCAAGTGTTTTATGAATATTACGCACACACATTTTCCACTCTTACCCTGACAGGATCCGTTGATTTCCTCAAATCCCGGCTGGCACACACACTTCCCGATCGGCACCAGCCATTCTCCCTCCGTGCTGCAATGCATCCTGGGAGGCTCATACAAAGGCAGGGAGTTATTCACGCAGTGGCCCACTACCTCCACCAGCTGCGAGGCCTCGGAGCCCGGGATGGTGTCTGGAAACTCGGCCAAACTCTTCACCAGAAATGGGCAGCGTTTGTAGAAAATGCGCACCGAGACCAGAGCAATACAGGCCCCCAAATCCTGAAACGCCAGGTAGAAGCCCTTCTGGGTCAAGGGACCTAAATCGCGGACTTCTGTGTTGAGCTTCATCACGCGGTCCCCCAGGTCCAGCTCGGTGAAGCTCTCATCAGCTGCTATGGTGTCAATTTTGAAGTATCTGCTCTCCTTCATCGCCCTGTCCTCTTCCTCAGTCATCCCCGTTCCATCACTCATCTCTCCGTCCTCCATATCCTCATCGCCCCCGTCCGTTTCGTAGTAATACATGTTAAACGTCTCTTTGCAGGTCCCGACCCCCCCGGGCAGGCTGTTGCAGTCTCTCAGGGTGAACTTGAGCTCAATGAAGACCCGCTGGGCGCCCTCGGTCAGGATCCAGTTGGTGTGAAGCCAATTGTTCTGGTTCTGCTCCATCACCCGGCACACTTGGTAGGTGTGGATGGGAGCGTAGTCCTCGTCTACTTCCCCGATCTCCTCCCACTAAGGCAGAGAACAGAGGGAGATTATTGAAGATGCAAAAGGAGAAGGAGAATAACTAAACTAATTTAGAATCACTTCCCTTTGATAACAAAGTACAGCTGGGTATCAAAGCTCATTATGTTTTGGCTCTGACAGACAGAGGTGGACGAAATATTCAGTTTCTTTGCTAAAAGTAAAAGTACCAACACGGCAGCATGAAGAGTAAAAGTAAAGTAACATTCCAAAAGCACTTAAAGTATAAAAAGTAAAAGCACTCTTTCTACCGTAAATCTTCCTCTGTGACTGATATTATGTGTGACAATATTAGATAATAATACTGAGGTATCAATGTGTAGGCAACATTTGGCCGTATACGATAGCTGGCCAAGGTAGAGATAGTTGTAACTACTTTATATACACACACTAGGATAGTTTAGTCCCGTGCTTCCCAACCTAGGGGTCTGGCCCCTACAAAAGGGCAAGAAGATATATTTGAGGGGTCTTGAAATTATTATTGGGAAGCGAAGAAGAAAAAACAAAGTTCTGATACATACATACATACATACATACATACATCTGTATTCATAATTTCGCCTTTTTCTGCAATTGTTTTGAAACACATAATTTTACCTCTTTCTTTTAAACATTAATTTGAAAGAATATATTTGAGAGGGAATGTCCCTTTTGTGGAAATGGAAATACTCAAGTAAAGTACGAGTTCCTAAAAAATTCTACGTTCCACCACTGCTGAGCAAAAACAGAACATTTTATTATTGTTCGGCTGTTTAGACAACATTTAAATTGAACATTTAACGTTTGAGAACTTTTGTTAAGAAGATTTTGAAGAACAATGTGTTTTTAGTATTTCTGAACATGGGGGTTTGCTATCATATCTACGCTAGTATAAGAATATTTTGAATGATAAATAGATGCATAGAGAATTCAGAACCATGGGAATGTAGTAAAAATGAGCAACATAAACCTTGTTCAATGGCTTAAAAGTGGCAAGGAAATTAGAGTGTGTGTGTGAGTGTGTCTAGGTATAGATAGCGGAATAATCCTCATCCCTTCCACCTCGTTTCCTCCTATTGCAACAGACAGAATATAATGAGATAGTGTTATAGTATATATATGCGTTTACCATAAAAAGGGGTGGAGTTCTTGTCAGCAATTTTGTTTTTTAATGTGCACTTAAAGGTGTGTTCATCTTTGCGTAATGTATAGCTATACCTCTGTAAAGTTTAAGCATCCGTTCCTGTGTGTGTGTGCGTGTGTGCATGTATGTAAATGATTCCGTCAGTGTTCAAGCTTGTGTGTGCGTGAGCATCTGCATCCCTGCCTGTGTGTGTGTGTGTGTCAGACAGCAGCATTAATTCCATCTGCAGGTCTCCTGGGACGTGGCTATTATCTGCATCACTAGCACTCTCCCATGGCTAATACAGGCGCTCCATCATGTCACTGTAATATGGCCACAGGGACCAGACTATGATCTGGTGTTAGAGCTTAATAGCCCATATTAATCAATCCTAGCTGTAACCGTTGTTTAAAAACCTTCTGTCTTGTTCTCCATCTGTCTTTTTCCATTCCTCCCTACTTTAGTCTGCCTCTTTTCTTAGTATTTATTATTCAGTTACTGAATCATTTGTGAATGAATGAAGGCAAGTGTAGACATCATGCGTTGTTAAATGCACATGCCTCCATGTTGATATGATTATAGTGTGCGTTTGTATCTTTGAGAGGTCCAATTTGAGGCCATTTCACATTCTTTAAATGGCTGTTTGATGTTTAACACTCAGTTTAAGAGTAAAGGTTAGACATAGCTTAGGGTTACAGTAAATGCATTATGTTAACGAGGGTCCTCACAAGTACACTGTAGATGCACAGACAGATCTGTGTCCCTATCTGAGTGCAGCCCAGTCAGTCCCAGAGCAGACATTAAGCCTCTTACTGGTTAGATCACACAGATCCACCAGCCTGCTCTGAGCTTTGCACGCACACAGGTTGCCATTGTTTCCACTGGGAACCCCCTCCTAACACTAACCCCCCCCCCCACTGTGCAGCTCTACTGTATTAACAGTGTTTGATTACTAATGTTAATTGACATGACACTTGCTAACTCTTTCAACTGAGTCATCAAACAATGAGGAAACAGGTTGTAAATTGGAAAGTAAATACCCTTTGAAAAGAGCACTGGAACACACACACTACCATTAAGTAAGAACTAATCAGAGGTTTCACACCTTTAAAGCTTTAAAAAACATTCCATGAAATGATATCCTTAAAATCAGTTGATGCATTTCCTTGTAAAGCACAACTAGAAATTAGACTTCTTTAAATAAAAAAATTGTTTATTAAATTTGTTTGATTTCCAAGTGTTATTATTTCTTTCTCCGCTGTTGCAAAGAGAACCTGGATCACGTTCCTTTTTCCTCAGAGCCGAGCAACTACTAACAACACAGGACATGCTGCATTCAGCTTTCCAGTTACTTGTGCAATCCTCTTTCCTGTACGTTGTGCAATGGTTGATGCACTTCCTTTGTTTCGTAAACCAAGCCTTTATCTTTCACTGGAGATCGTACCCGATTGCAGACAGTACTGAATATTGAAAGTGAGGCTTATTAGGGATCCAATCTAAATGCAGATAGAGTCATTATTCCATAGCCATGACAAAATGCAATCAAAATGTACTTCATAATGATAACTTAAAAAGCAGAAAATGTGTCTAAGGTCACTTTAAGTATAAAACAAAGGCCTATTATATATGGAGAAAAAGACTGATTTGGTACAGTAGACACGGGCAGAAAGAAGGGATTGTGATAACTTTGAGCTTGGGTTTGCAGCTATGCGCTACTTTATTGGACGATCAAGTGCTTATTCCATTGGATCTCTACAACTATTGTATTCAGTGGGTAGGGGCGTTCGGGGGTCAAAGACAAAGCTTAGCAGCGGGCAACATACTAACACTATGGAGTCAGGACCACCCACGCTAATGTAGGCCCTGTAGAAACAAAAGTATGCACTAATAGTCTACATTTCATACATAAACTTTGGCTGTTCATTTTACAGTACACCTAGTTATACGGAGCCTCTTTGTCTCTCAATGATTTTGTAAAGCGATTAACCATCAATTAGTTAAAAAAATGTGATATTAAAAGCTTCAGTGTGCCCACCTCACTAAAGGCCCTGTCACACATATCTGTATGACAAAACATATGCCGGCGCATACGAAAATTTGTCAGACACCAAATACGTCCAACTTTTCATCGGATCGGAAAAGTGAACATATACAGATACGCATGTCTAACCTATTGATAGAGTATCACTTACTAATACAAAATGTATCAGACGAATACCCAACGAATGCATAACGTATACAAAAATATGGCGTATACAAAATATCGGCAGCACGCTGGTTTACATTGATATAAGTTATAAGTAGTATTCCTTAAGAGCTCACTGTGTTATGCTGGGGTGCGTTGTTGAACGCTGATGTTTTGAGCATGTTCAAAATTACCGGACGTACCCGACGTGTGCTTCATAGGATATGCAGACGTTACACATGAGTGAGTACTTACCTACGTAAATACAGTACGTGAATACTTACCTACGTAAATACCTACGTGAATACGTTAGAGGTACGTTAGATAAAGGCTACGTCGGCTGACTACACGGACTACGGTGAATCCTACAACCAATTTATTGATACTGAGTGGATACCCTATTCCTACCCTATGTTAAGATGATGCCTGACGACGGAGTAACTTATTAAACGTGTTTCTACAGTACAGCTAGCGTTCAGCATGTTAGCCGTTCTCCAGCATCAGCATGACATGAACCAGATGGCACTCTTCCAGCTCCGTTGGCCAGACGCTCTGATACGTTTTAAATTCGTAAGTGGTAAGCTATCAATGTTTGACATATGTATAATAATTTGTTATGTATACGTTATGTATACGTCAGCTACAACACCGCTGTGGAAAAGTTAGACGTATTTGGACTTTTCATATACGCCGGCATATGTTTCTGCCATACGGAACTGTGTATGTCTAGCGTGTTTGGCGTAACGTCTGCGTCCTTCAAACGATCACAACATACCCTTAATTTATATCAACCTATATTTCGTATGCGCCGGCATACTGTTTCTGTCATACGGATATGTGTGACAGGGCCTTTACATGCAATTCACAGAACTTCTTCTTAAGGGTAATTTAACACAATTCCAAGAAAACAATATGCCAGCTACTCACAATAATGCAGTTTGCTGTGGGCCGCTCCTACATAAGAAAAATAATGTGACATTGGTAAATTGGTCCTTAAAAAGGAACGTTTCTGATTTATTGGTTCAAAGCTTCGAGCAACATGAACAAGATGCCATTGCTCACATTATAGATTACAGTGGCAGCAGAAGTTTCAGAGGCAAATATCTTAACACAGAAAACCGAAACTATCTGCATGGCAATCGAAAAGACAACAGATTGAGAGTTTTTGGTGCCAATGGTGGTAAATGGTCCTAATAATCAGAAGTTCTTAATTTAAGTCATTCTCACGCAGCCCTATTTCACCTCTGCGTTGCCTCTTCTCCTCTTCGCTGCCTGTAAGCATCCTTTGAGCTCCTCATTAGTGTAAGTTTGTTTTGTTGACTATAATGTGTGTGGGTGTGCGTCTGCGTGTCACATCCATCAGCAGACCCCATGTGGCTGTGCTGAGTGCCCTCCTGGCTCTAAGTCTATAAAGCGGTCTCCAACTTATTATTACCACCCATTACCGCTGACCGTCATGGCACTGTGATAGAACTGTCCCTCTCACTCCTTATCCATACAAGAGCCCTCCCCCTCCCCTCAATTTTTGTCTCCACCTAATTCACTCCAACATCCCTCTTCTCGTGCCTTCCCATGTCATTAATGTCTATCATCATGTTCCCTCTTTGTGTCCTCTATTCTTCTTTATTATCCAATCTCAAGTCTAACCCAGAAACATTGTTCGACCGCGTTCCCCTTCTTTCTCAACCCTCCTCCAATCGCATCTTCTGTTCTGATTTCCTCACATCTTCTTCCTTGTCCCCGATTTCTGCTTCTCTCCCCCTTCCCTCTCTCCAGTCATGCCTTTTTCTTGCCAATTTCCACCATTCTTTTATATTCCGCCTCTCTTGTCCCTTTTAACCCACTTTGTGTTCCCTTCTTCACTGGTACTGTAATGTGCTACAAGGAAAAAATGGCAGCACAACTAATCTCTAAGCAAACACTCCTGAAACTGTTCAGCCGCTCCCCTTCCTCATTAGGGACAGACAGTTTAGGACCCTGACACACCAACTGTTAGCTTTCATTGTGCTATCGTTGAATGTGTGTGCCTGACCAATTCCCAGAGTGTTTGCAGTGTGCTCAGCACCTTTGATGCTAGCTTGCCCTTATATTTGGTCAATTTAACAGCTGAATCAGCGAAAGGTAATCGATGAATGAGCGCTCAGCCTAGCCAATTACACCATTTTATTTTGGCTAACATTATTATTTATTTATTTTGTTCTTCTTGCACAAACATAAAGCATGTTGGGAAAGTATGGCTGAATGATAAGCTGATCATCTCACACCAACTTCAGCTAGCAAACAAGTAGCGCAGTACTTTTTTTTTTTAATGGGGAGAGTCAGACAGCTCGCAGAGAGTTGTGAGATTCTCACAGTTCAACTTTAAACGGCACTTGATATTGTTTGTCTGAGCTTATCATCCACCAGCAGCAGCTCAGACAGACATTTCACAACTAGCTAGTCTCCTCAAATCATTCAGCCCTGGGGACAACGTATTCTCAGTCTGTATTCTAAGCATGCACATCGAGCCCATTTGAACATATTCACAGAGGTGGGAAAACAGGGATTTAGCTTGTTAATCTTGAGGTTTTCTACTGACTTGTTCCTCTCATGCAGGCTAAGAGCATGGAGCATGTGTGAAAATGGGAGGTAATTGAGACAGATGGACACTAAGATCATCCATATTGTGGGATCCATCCATTTAATGGCACCTTTTCTTCCTGACTTTTTTTTAAATCCTCCACCAAATTGCATATGATCTGCAGCTCACACAATCTACGAACAAGCGCTCCTCCAATGCAATGGGAACAGGAAGTAATGGAGGCATTAGATGACAAAGGGTTGATGGCCAAATGTTCCCAAATGTTCTCAAATAGGCAAGGAACCAAAATGTCTTCATTTTCAACCTTATGTCCCCCGGCTTGTCAAACACGACAATAATATTAATGCTTAAGATGCAAACGCTCATTGACCAACACAAATTCCAATTATGAGCAGCTCATGTGTCTTCCACCTAGAGCTCAAATGTAGAGCAACAAGTAACTTTCTTGAACATTTGTTTTCTTCCTAATACTTCCTAATAATGTCCAACATTCTAACTCTACCCAAGCGCTAATTAATTGCATTTAACTCTGTACACAAATACTTTGCTCGATTCTTTTATCTCCATCCTAAACCCTCGTCAACCTCATCTGCCTTGCTGTTGCTCACAATGAGAGATGGGAAGGAAACAGTATGAAACGTATTCCACCTTTCTGATACTCTTGTCTCTTTCCCCAGTTTATCATCGTCTTCCTGCCCATGAGAACTTGTAATCAAGAAGATTTCTATTCTCGAGGTGACAGGGAGTCTGCTTTCTTCCAAGTTCTCTCTCACACTCTTTGTCCGTCTCAAGCTGTTACCGTCTGACTGTCTGCCGCCCTTCGTCCCTCTCCAATTCTCTCCACCTTGGTGTTACACCACACATTACTAGATTAACCTGCTAGGATGCCTCAAAGACAAATTTACTTTGGCCTCCTGCTAGCTATAACTTCAAGACAGACCTTTAAGAGCCTTAAGACTTTTAATTAGATTTAGAAAAGGGCACTTCTTAAAGGCCTTTACAATTTCAGTTTATATTGTTCTTGTGTATAAAGAAGACTGTGTACATGGAAGAGAAGAACGCTTGAACTCTAAAATACTAAAGTTTGTCATGGATGAGGAGAGAAGGGTTTTTCCAGTGACAACTTAATCTACAGTCTTCACGTTCAAGCTACTATGTCAGTATCATGCTGTTCATTGAAATGTGTCATAACATTTCAAGGTCGTCCATCAAATTTCAAACACTTTTTAAATCCCTTATTATATTCCATTTCTTTTTTTTTTGCCTAAATGAATGTTTCAAGAACTTTCAAAAGCACATTGAAGATTTGGGAGACGAAAAGCAGCGTAAAGAAGATAGTGAGATAAAAAGATGAAGATATGACAAGAATGAGAAGAAAACGGGGATAAGTAGTACGATGAATGTTAGGGGACAAGGAAGGATGGGAGCTGAGCCAGAAAATAAAGTGAAGAATGAGAGGAGAGACGATGATGGGGATGATGGGGATGATGGGGGTGGAGGAGGAAAGAACGAGGGATGAGACAAACCATCTGGAACATGAGACAAAGAAAAAATAAATAATATTCCTTGCCTCCTCAACATCTTACTTAGCCACGGAAGACTGCTGCCGTCAAGCGTGAATGTGTGTTTGTGTGCGTGGAGATGGCCTACATTGATAACATCTGTTACTTAAAATGACAAACACTGATTCAATTATTTATTCTGTCGGACACGTTTGTCATTTCAGAGTCAGACAATTTTTACATTTTTTTTATTAACCTTAATCTGTAGCTGAAAAAACCCACAACAGCTAATAAGACTATGTAATTATGAGATCCTTAAAATCGCCTTATCACGTCTTTTCTTTCCTTTTCCTCAGTCCACCCTGAACGCAGTTATTTATGCAGTTGCATTGTAGAAACCACGCGCCATAATCACATCTTCATTAATATGATTGCTTGCATGTGCGGATGCTTTTGTCAGCACTATCTCTCCCATCTACATACAGCCACAGAGTGGGCCCTAATTTGAATATCCAGAGCTGAGAAAACTCCGTGGTCAGCACTATTGGTCCGACGTGTACAGCTGCATATTTGCCAACAGGAGTTGTGACTATATGAGAGATTTTACACGTAGATCAAATGGATGCACAAATGAATTCCTGTTTAAACCGACCATAGCACTATCAATCCCCTGGAGGTTGGGGGAATTTAAATTGTTCCCAGGAAAAGGTGGCGGAATCGGCTGTCAGCTTCCGTCTCACGAGTGGAGGTCGTGTTGAAACTCCAGAATACATTTTTCAAACACCATTTCTTTTGTTATTAAAACACACTATATAATATCAAGTATTTTCCAACTCTTGTAAGTCTTTCTCCAATTAGCCTTCACCCTGGGAATACTTGGAAATGGAAACTCAATTCCTGGTTTGAGAATAATATATTCCATGGTGACTTTCAATATCTTATTCATGAATTCCATTGACCCTGATAATAACCTGAGAGTTGTTAGAAATGACCTGTGACCTTGGTAATAACAAATGAAGAGCCTGTAATGAAGCGTAAAATAATAAAGTCACAGGTGTCTTAGGTTGTAAACTCACTTTCACTTTGTGGTTATCACACCATTTTCATTAATGCTGAAGGGTAATTGTGTTTAATCAATCTTCTGATGGACTACATTTTTATTTGAACAGCTTTGGTGTGTTTTGATGTCGAACAGTATTAGTATTAGCAGTCAAGTCTAAACAAGGCAAACCATGTGCTTTACGAAAAGACAACCAATCAAGAAACAATGACACTATCGCCCCTGACAACTTAAGTTAGTACGTTTTTTTAAGGCGCTATCACAACAGCTGTAAAACAATTAATGTACAGTATTCCTCAAATGTGATTCTTATTTCTGTAAAATTACCAAACAGCTTCACCATCTTAGCAATGGTCATACTCACCCCATTCTTAGGATAGGCCACCCATCCTAGGTCACCCATCACAGAGCGAGAATCCAGCAGGTTCACTGAAGATTAAAAAACACAGAGAGTCTCAAGTATAGGCAAACAACCAATTAATCAAAACAAAAAAAAAAGGACATAACTAAGAAATTGACATCCTCATTTATGTAAGCTTCCAACTAATTTGACCAATATAGAACCATTTACAGTCATTATAGGTATTCGGCTAATGAAGGTCAAGTTGTTCCAGGTGCATTGGTGTGTAGATTCAGAGTTTTGAGAATTGACACTAAAAAAACAGCTGTAGAGATGCTCACTTGTGTGTCTCTCTTATAGGCTGACAGAGCAATGAGCACTTTCCATTTGTATCGCAAACTAAACTGGTTTGTAATGAAGACGTGGGAGAATTTAACAGGAACTTCGTACAAAAGTACTTTAAATGCCACTTCAGGAGTCAGAGTTGTGCTTACAAGAGTGGCTATTATCCATTTGCTCTCTTTTGTGATACAGTGCTCACAGCTCTGATCCATTAAAAATCCTCCTTTCTCAGTCGCAAGCCGTCAAGTGCGATAATCTGACGACTGCACTCCTTAAAACATGTTTCCGTCTCCTTTTGTGCAGCACTGGTGACGGTGTAGTTGTGCGAGTTCTGTATTATCAGTGTGTCCAAATGTTTCTTCCACAACAAAGTCACATTGTAGAAATCAAGTTCTTAGGGTTAGGGTTAGTGCATCTCACAGGCAACTGTAACCTTTTCTTTGGTAGCTCTGTATTTTACCACAGGACGGAGCCTATTCACGATAGTGTTGATAACAAGAATGTGTCTTTCAGCATTGCATTGTATAGTAAAATAATCCTCAACAACCTTTTTCACAGACCCTGAACACAGTAAATCAGATCATCGGACATATGTTGTGTCTCGTTTTAGGGTGTCTTGCAACCGCTTCTTCTTAGCCATGACATACACAGTCATAAACTCGACTCAAGTTGTCAGGCCGGAGTTCAGTTTTCTTTATCTCATCTGTGAAAGCGTTTGGCTGTCTGACAGTGTGTGCTCAAACAATAAGAGAAAGTCCAACTGAGCGCTCCATTGTCAAGCTTCTTGTCTCAATGTACAGTAATGGGAGCAGATTAAGAGCCAGACATTTGAGCAAACCACTAATAGAAGCAAAGTCGTATGCGTTACGTTCTAACCGCTCTTAGACATATCCCTTTCAGAATCTCTACAGAATACTTAATCACTTGTACATTCACTGTTTAAGTCCTTTTTTTCTTTTACACCTTTGTTCCACTCATAATATATCTACAATTTAACAAGGATACACATAAGTTCGGAGCTTCAATAACAATGAAGCCAGTCATTATATTATAAGTCAGGTGCTTGGAAAAAGAATACTTCTTAGAGGAATGGACATTTCTTCCGTAGTATAACTTGTTTAGTTTTGTCTGAACCCACAGCAGCCACAGCGAAGCCACTTGGCACATGTGATGTAGTGTAACTCTGATCAGCAACAGCATGCTTTCACTTATGGGTTCCTCTAACGGTATAATGGTATATCAAGTTAAAGGGCTGGGTTCACGGCACGCTCTCTGTTCCCCGATACAAGTTGTGTAAAAGGCTTTCAACCTCTGTCCGATTTAAACTGGAGATCACAGCTGTCATCGTTTGTCCACCGAGCTGACAAATCCTATGGCTGATCAAATCTGATCTCACTCACAAGAAACACAGCCAACGATCCAAAAATATTCTTGGATGCAAATTCAAAACATTTCATATGCAAACATATCTAAATTAGATTGTTTACATTTTCCAATACAATCTATACAAATTAGTATAACTTGTGTGTGAGAGCTCATTATAGAGGACACTGGACTCCACATGTTTAGATGTTTTTCACTGTGTGTAATAAGACATTACAGACAAGCCAGGTTGGTAAAACCCAGTGAGCATCTCGCAGACTTTAACCCTTCAGGATTTCTTTGTGTCACTTCTTGCTGCTGTTGAGCTGCCAACAAGAGATGTTTCCTAGTGAAACATTGATACAGAGCAAACACTAATACTGCATGGAAGAGATTCAATCAATCGTCCAAAGGTTTAATCTCATAAATGCTATCTGTATCTATATGTCTTAAGGCAGCTGGGAAGTACATTATTTTCAGTCCAATGATAAGCCATGTTATAAAACGGCAATTCCTCATATAAACCCTGTCTCGATGTCAACAAAAGAATAGACATCCGCAGTGAAAAGGTGGAACAAAATACGAGGCGGAAGCTAGTTCACTAACTTAGACGCACTCGCTCTGCAAACCCCTCCCAACACACACACACAGACACACACACTACACTAGTCTTACTGTCTCCGCTGCTCTGCAGAGAATAATAAAATATGTCCTTAGGAGGCGATTAGACAACTAATTAGGCCATAAAGAAGAGATAAGTGATGCTGAACTAGATCATAAGGGATACGTTACCTCTTTCACTCTCCGGCGCTCTCTCTAAGGATCAAACCACCTAACAAGTTGGAGCTCAGCCGTGACAATAATCTACAGAACTTATTATTAAAAGGCATCACCATTGAATGAATGAAGTTATTTAAAGGAGTGTAGTGACATTACTTCAAGGATACTCTAAATATTTCAAAAGCGCTGAAGTGGATTTTTCAGCATAGGGAATACAGATAAAATTCTCTTTGAAATGATAACTGAATATTTGATCTGGGAGGGTTAAGGCTGCGTTCCCCCCCAGTGTACATGTTTAGCACTCTAAGAGGCGATGGGTTTAAGTGCCAACTCGACCTCAGTGATCCCCCAATACAATCTTGTCTGAACCTTCTTCTGAAACCAATAATTAAAGAGTAACACTTATAATCCACACACACACACACACACACACACACACACACACACACACACACACACACACACTTAGTCAGACATCATTATTATTATTCATCAAACACAATGACAATCTCTAAATTAGATGTGAGGCACCTGGCTCTGCATCGAGGAGATGTTTCTCAGAAATTGATCAATTTAAATAAGAATGGATTAGCCTCAAGAGAGGAAATTAATCAAGGTGGCACAGTGTGTGTGCAGTTTTCCTCAGTTTCAGCCATTAGTGGTGGCGCCCCACTGCAGGATAACGGTCCTCACTTTGAAATGTTAATATAATTAAGGAGCTGTCAGGAGTTTTCTTTGTTCACTTGTTTCCCCTTCAATTCAGGATAAGCACTTATAGCATAAAGATGCAAATGAAAGGTGAAAAACCGTTAGAGGAGGTAAGTCTGCTGTGTAATGTGAGGACACATTATGCAGCGAGTAGCCTGAGACAAAAAGATGGGTTAGTTGCCAAAGTCCCAAATGATTCCTCCAAGATTTCTAAAGTGATCAAAAAAAAAATGGTTTAATCTTACATTTTCAATTACAATAAATTAGCCCAATGAGAGAATAGCGGCTATTTTAATTATGGGCTTCACCCTTCTCTCCAATTATGCATGCGATGTATGATTATCCATTGCAATTCAAATATGTGCCAAATTAATCTAACATTTGTGTTCAATGACAGCCTCTGGCAAAAGCTCCTTCAGGGGTTACTTGTTTGACTGTTGTATTGTATGGCTTGTATGTGTTGTTGGCAGGTTTGACAACTTTTTTAGTCAAGAGAGCACTTTAAAGACAACAGATTTTTAACAATGTGCAACGGATAGGAGCGATAAATGAAGACCGCAAAGAAAACAAATGTATGATTAATTTTAGGATCATGTGGCGGCACTTTTGAGGATATTTCTCTCTTTTGATTCACTGCAGTCAAAACACAAACTTGTGATCCAGTTTGCCATTGATTCTTTTCTCACAGCCTGAAGCTAAGCTTTGACAAGGCAGGAATTCAAGTATTTTAACCAACAGGTATTTTTTCTACAGACAACAAAGCTCAAGAGTAATTAGTTTGAATAGATTTTAAATAAAATACTCTTTTCAACTGATTTTAGTGAACTTTTCACTCTTTTGTGGAACTTGTATGCCAGTTTGCAGCAGTATAAAAATGTGCTTTATCTCACAAAGCCCAGAATACAAATGCCCAAACCCCTAGCACGGCAATTTCATTCAGAGGACACTGACACAAAGAGGTAACCCATACATTCTAGGTAAACTTGAACTATTCTACATGTTGTCGAAGGATGCAATGCAAACCGTTCCAAGACCCCTGAGTGTTCCACTCTTTGTGAATGTCAACTTTGACCAAATAAATCTGCCATGTGAAGAATAAGCAGACTGATGGATGTTCTCACTTTACCGGATAATGCTGTCTAATAGCCACAAACAATGGCATTCATCTCGAGCTAATAAAAAGCTGCTCAGTCTGCGAACAATAGCGTGGGAAGCTATAATTGACTAAATATTTTCATTTTCATACATTGTACTCTTTCCTTACTTTGAAGCCACATTGTAAATGTCCATATGTGTTATTTATAGCAGGAAATGCAGGTGTATTAGTTCAGTTGACATGAAAATTGATTCATTAACAATTTGCACTGCACATTATGCAAATAATGCACCACATAATGCACTTAATATCTGACAAGATAAGTATCATTACTGCAAGCTACTATCTGAACTCACTGGCTGTCAGGCATGTTAACATGATTCAGAAGATAAAATGATTCAATCTGCATGTTTAAAGACAGAAGGCCAGGCTAGAATAAAGCTAAATTAATCTTAAAAAAGGGAATGAAGAGAAATATTTTACCAATAACTCACAAGTTCCCATTATTATAAGAGATATATATAAAAAAACATGGTCAATTAAAACTCACTATACCACAAAGAAAAAGGAAATGAGTATTCTTGCTTTTTTTTAAGAAAAACACTTTTTAAACACCACACGGTGGTTTATGGTCAACGTCAACTCAACCGTATGAGTTGCAACGGACGATGCTTTTTTATGATCTTCACAGTGAATTTCGCAGTGCACTGTGCTTCTGTCGGCGCTGCAAAGTCCTCCAAGGACCGGTTATCTGGAGAGACGCATGCTCTGATCAAAGGTCCCTTTTTTATCTCAGCTTTTACCCTTTCGGAACACACAGTCATTAAAGACTTCGGGGACACAGCTGTCATAAACATTATCTGCTCAAATATATTGTATAGGCGACCTCATTTTCGGTCAAACAGCGTAGGAGCCGGGTAACCAGGCTAAAGGAGACAGACGGTCTGGAGCACAAGACACAGACTTCTAACCCGTCACACTTGTCACTGTCAGTGCCAATTAAAGCCAAGTCGGTGTAGCAAACAGTGGTTACATTAACCCTACAGTGTCTGTCTGTGTGTGTGTTTAGTTTTTTTTTTACCTTCGTTTGCGGGGATGCACCACGCACCGAGCAATGCCAGACTCCAAACCCACGTCCATGCCACCAGCCGAATTCCACAACTCCACCAGCGAGATTGCATGGCGCATCCAAAAAACACAACCGGTAACAGGGCAGGGGGAGATTATTTTCCTAAACAACAGCAGTTTCGGTCAGCACAAAGCGGGATGCCGTAAAGAAACCATCTGTATCGTTACGCGTCCGCTCAGTGAGAAGGGAGCTCATGTTATGCGGCGGGTAGAGGAAGCAATCGAGGAGCTGAGTGCGCTCTGGGTTTGGGGAGGCGGGCAGCGCGCCGGAGGTTGGGGGCGGAGTGAAGCGGAGGTCTCTCCAATCACAGAAACCTCCACAGGTGAACCCCACCGCTGCTCCAAATGGTAGTCGATTACTCCTCGCTCGTTACCACTTCCAAATGTAACGTCATTAAATTATGATGACTATTGAGATTCTCCCTCTTACGCTGCATTTTATGCCAGTTTGGGTTGTTGCTTATACATCTGGTTTCCATATGTCATTTAAAAAGCCTTGCAATGACACTTTCACGCCCCCAACATGAATTGGAGGATGGAAATTGTGAATTTTATGATTTTTTTTACTTAGAATCTCACAAGGGGAGTATTTTACGATGTATCATTGCATTACCATTGACATTATAGTTTAAAAGAGATTAACCAAACCATGAACCTACTACTGTGCAGCGTCCACTAATGGGTTTACTTTGGAGCCCAATATTTAGTGTCATTCACCTCCATCACAGGAGCATTATTGCTTGACTGTGAATGTAGAACTCTAACTAATAACATGTCATACAAATGCCCTAATGCATATTAGGGTTGGTAAGACTCTGTAAAGAAAGAGATGTGAATAGTAGACATGAGCCTAATAGGCATCTAAATAATCATTGACGCAAAGCTGTGATTTGCTATTTGGCAAAACCATTGTTTGTTTTTTTCTGTCTTCCCTTTATCTTTTTCACTTTTTGTTGTGGGCTTTACTCACAATACATGACACCTCAAGATGTGCATTTGGACCGTCTTGCTGTACTCTTATTCTGATATCCATTGTTGGTTAGAATATATGATATCCTTTTTTTCTTTTTCTTTTTTTCTGGGGCAATTTGTTTTCATGTGATCGTGGCAGTACATGCACAGACAGGAAGCACAAGGAAAGAGAGAGGTGGTTACACTGTATGGTATGCACTACATTTCCTTTTATTTTTGTAGCAGTGAACCTCTTTCTAATCCTGCTTTTGCAAAGTGCTATAGAAATGAACTATTCTATTTGTCTGTTACAGTAGTTGCACTTAGTTGTGTTCCATCCAGCCTGGTCTCCTAAACATGTTGTTAAAAGATGATTATGGTAAATCAACTTCCCAATTATTCCTTAATTATTTAAATCAATATGTCCTAAAAGTTGTAGCATTTAATAATAAACTAAAGCTAAATGTGCCGACAAAGGCCCGTTTAACAAGTCCCTCAGAACAGTGTAGGTGCACGCATCTTTGAAGTGTGAATATGTATTACCAAAGCGTACATCCCCAGCACAAACACACACATACACTCTGCCAACACTTCACACCATAACTGTGAATGACAATTCATGCTTTGTCTGCTTTCTGGTTAAATATGTGTTGAAGTAAAACACTCAATTATTTCCTTTATGGACAGTTAAAGCTGTTAAGGACTTTTGTATCCTTACGATTCCTCAAAGTGTGTTCAATTAATTTATATTTATGGCACCATAAAGCTCCAAGATGTTGTTTGATGATTCTGTAATGGCATCTCGACTTTGAGCTCCATTTCTCTTCAATCTTCCTTTCTCTAATTTTTCACCGTCTAGCTGAGTCTCTTTATATGATTTCTTTTATTGTTATACACATTTAAGAAATTGCACACTATTGTCTCCTTTTCTGTCTTTCTCTCCAAGCCTTTCTCTCTGTCTTGATCTCTATTTGTTTTTCTTTCATTCTGCCATTGTTCACTCTTCATGGTGCAATTAGGTTCTTTGATCACTGAGGGATTCTGGGTGATATTCCTGTGCCTTACCAGGCTGACACCACCCACGCTCGTGTACGTACACAGACACACACACTGTACATACACGTATTGATTCATTCCTCACAAACCCAAGCTAGAAACATCCATTCAGATCTTCAATGACCCCACTGCAACCCCGATAAATGCTCAAACCCCCACCTTGTATTTCTGTCACTCATTTTTGGCATCTTCAAATGTCAAACGTTGCCTCTCTCACAGTAAATGATAAACATTGTTCGCCAAGCACAACCGTAAGTGTAGGTGTGATGCCGGTGTGGTGATGGTGGTGGTGTATTGTAGACACGCAGGGGTCTGATCAGCACTGACAGCGGGTGTGGAGATGGTTCTGGGATGCCAGAAACTGTTGCTGTCTCATGGAGGTGTCGTTAGCCTAATTCTATAAAATGTCTGCGGAGGAAAGGGCAATAAAAAATCCACCCCCAAACATCAAACCGCCCCTTAACAAGTCAGCTATCGGCGATGTATCCTGAATTTTGTTTTTTTGTGGATGTATTTTTTTATTGTTCCTTTTGGATGTTTGGATATTTTAGTTATTTAAAGATCTGCTAAAATGAAGTTTGATGGTATTAGTAACAAATGTACTTTCAAGGCAGGTTGGAAAGATAGGAACTCACTAAGGAATAGATGTTGCAGGATGTGGATAGAGGATACATCAGAAAACCAGACAGCAACATATTATCTTCCCTAAATGCATTCAACAGAAAACACCTGATGACCTGTGACAGGATAAGAGCAGCCAATGATGATATCATTGTTATTCTTTTTCACCCGAATCCCCTTTCTCCACATTCATATGCCACTGCTTTGCATTAGTGAAACACATTTTGGAGCAAACTGAATTGTGTGTACATTTGTCACATCTGTCCATGTTTCTGCAACCCTGTCTCCAAAAAAAATACACTGCCATACATGCTGGTATCAGGCACATTATTCATACTGAACATACATCTTCAAAATGTTCTCTCCCATATAGATATAAATCATCATATCATGATGTGAAAACTTTAAAGTATTATGGTTAGGCAACTAAATCTCCTTAGTTAAACCAGCAATAAGCAATTGTTTTGGCTGTGAACACACTTACACTTTATCACCTTTTAAGAGAATATGGTGAACTACACTTGCATATTGACCAATCCAGCAGATAGGGAACAACACTAGTATTAATTAGAAATTGTATTTTGGCCACATGGTGCCCAATGTTGTCTCTCCTTTTAGCTCTGGTTTGGTCTCCACCAACTCTAAATAGCTATCTCTTTACTAAATGCTCAAAGTTCACCTGATAATCACTAACATTGCCTTGGTGCTGGACAGGTAACACACAGTTTGTTTTGCTGCCTATGTTGACCAAATACGATATGAGAGCAGTGAGAGCTAACCCAAATAGTAAAGTCGTGGCCTGGAACACCAAAACAATGAGCTGAAAGGGGCTATAAAGCTAAATAGAGCAGAGTCTGGTGATTCTCAGTGGTTTTGATTACTATGAGTGAGTCATTTGATGCATTTTATGATTTGAAAAACGAATATATCAAACCAAAATGTGCATGCCTTTAAAGATAAAGGTTAACTATTTCTTACATTGCTTTGGTGGTAAAACGTCTGTAGGATTTATTTTTTCCGCTACAGGACACAGCACCAGCACACAGCGTTTCCCCAAACCAATGGTTTGGTGCAATCAGATGTGAAGGTACCTTGGGGGCAGAACAGTCCGCTGTGATTTTGTGTCTGCCCACTCATGACAGTAGGGGAGGAAATGGGAAAGCAAGGTCAGGCAGGGTCAGTGGAGTACACACGCAACTCTCCATCAGTCAGATACACACGCACACACACACGCACACACACACACGCACACACATTTGTAGCAGGGAGTACCTTGTTTTTGGCAGTAAGGACACCTTTGTATGTAGTAGAAGAAAGAAGTCAAACCTGACTCAGTTCTCCAACTGAGAAGATCTAATTTTACACATACACAGACACAGACACAGACACAGACACACACACACACACACACACACACACACACACACACACACACACACACACACACACACACACACACTGGTAGGCAAAATAGTAATACAGCTTTACCGTCGTTTGTCGAAAAAGCATAATATTTTAGTACATACAGCATATTTTAGTGTTTAGAGAATGCCATGAAAAATGCATTCTGAAATATTTCACCTTTAAAGTGTCTTTCCATAACTTTTCCAATTTCTACATGAACCTGCACTAATATAGTTAATAATACAATAATACAATTACACATCTGCCAAGGACGCTCTGCTTTCGGCTCTATTTGACTCTTTGTCTGTTGTCTGTCAGTCGGATTACAAAAAAACTACTGATTTTCATGTTACTTGGTGGGACGGTGTAATGGGCGAAGGAAGAACCCATTTAATTTCAACCGTATCCGAATCACAGGGCAGATACATGAATTATGTTTCACTTTCGATAACATTGCAAGATATGACCTTTGTGCTGCATTTATGTGGTGCGTATTTGGGAAAATGAGTTTCCGACAGGGAATATTCAACTGATATCGACAAGTTGTTTAAATGCTCTGAGCAATAAAATAAAACGCATCTTCTTTGTAGAGTCCATGTTGTTTCCTCATTACGACTTAAAGCTTATGAACGCACCAAAGTCATAAGAGCGACTTCCCAACTCTGGCAATAGGACATTCCAAGTGCGATTAGTCTTATTTTAGTTGACGGTCCTTTTCCTAATCTCCACAGATCTAGTCACCTTGTTTTCTTTAGAAAAATATTCCATAAATGTACTGACAGACAATTAAAAAATAAAGTGATTTTTGTTAGTTACTGATTCCTCTATGAAATGGTAAGTGTTGGGTGAAGTGATGTTTAAAATAACTCTTCTTCTGATCAGCCTCCCCTGGGAAGATACAGGCCTTTAGGTATAGTTGACACACACACACACACACACACACACACACACACACACACACACACACACACACACACACACACACACACACACACACACACACACACACACACACACACACACACCAACAAATAAACTGCACCTCCATTCCCAAAATGATCAGCTTTGGGGCTTGACCAGCTGGCCTCTGCTGCAAGGAACTCTTGGATCTTCCTGAAAGCCATCGCAGTATGTGGAGAGACATTGCAACACATTAGGCCTCTGGATACGTCTGCTTGTATTACAGTAAATCAGATGTGTTTAGATGCTCTTTCCTCTTGGGGCCTGTAACCATCAGCACAGCAGGGTTGGAACTGTAAAAATGCAGTTTATTTTACTAACCATGCCTATTCTTCTCCATTATTGCTTAATTTGGTGGATAACACAACTTATTTCATGAAATCAGCTGTCAGTGTTCAGAGCTTACATTTAAATTCACAGCCTGAGTTAAATGAACTGGAAACAAGTTGAGTCTAACGCTGCTTTAAACATTTGAGCCTGAGTGAATTATGTTTGGATGGCACAGCAGAGAAAACGTTTACAAACCTGATTTTTCCAGAGAGGATGATGGAGCTTTTCATTGGCAGACATTTTGGCATTTCATGGCAGCAAAAGCATGTGTCTCATTACCAACATGAATGGTGGCGGTATTCCATTTCCATCCCAATTCCAGGGCCCTGCTATTGTGCATGCCGGCTCACTGGCACGGTTTACTAAAGCACTCAAGTTAAATAGAGCCATCATTCATGTTGTAGGTTACACCTGTGCTGAGACAATCAACAATACCTGTTGTGAAAACGATTTGACGGCAGTGGTCATCAAGACTGATGCACTGGCACCTCCTGCTAGTCAGATCGACAGTTTATTGAGGAAGCAAAGGGTGTTCTGAGAGATAATGTGTACCTCATTATCTGTCAATATCTCAAGGAAAAAGTCTTTCCTGTCAGTCTATCATAACTAATCATAATAGCAGCAAGATTGAGCTACTTTGCAAGATCTTACAGCAAGACCCTTATGGTGCAATGTTATCTAATGCACCATTGACAGAAGTTCTGGATAGTTGTTGGTACTTTCTTTGGTACCACCTCGGTCGAGGTTCCAAGTGAGCTAATCTGATACTAGAAGGGTTAATACACTGCTGACCACTGATCCGTCATAGAGAATCGTCACTAGAATTGAACGTCTCACATCTTGAGACATATTTAAATAGCCAAGCTTCCATTAATAGCGACTACAATTTTTTTTCTCTCACTCAAACCAGATTAAAAATCAGCCTGCCAAACTACGCTGTACTGTTGACAAAGTTCTGATGTTTCTCTGTTTGGTTGCCGATGAAAGGATTCAGCCGTTTCACGCACCGTCGCTATGGCGGTCGGATGAGAATCCCGCTGAAATAGAGAAAAGGACCTGGTACCAAAAGTGAGTTGATTCAAGTCGAGTCAAGCCAAAACCATTCAGTGGACTCCCATGCAGGTAGAAATGAAGGATGAATAAACTTTGTCTTCCTTCCATCATCTTGCTGCAATTATAATAACTTGCATCTATAGTTTACTAACTACTTGACAAGTTATCAACCCTCAAACAAAGTTCTGCGTTTCAGATTCTATGGCCTCCATCTGACCCCGAAACATGGAGCTCTTGTTTTGGGCTTATAAAGAAGGAAAGCACACAAAAAGAATTGACACACACACTTACACTGACATGCACATACACACACATACACCCCCGCCCCCCCGGGCATCGTTAAGCCCTGCTTAGCAGCTCAGTGAGGCTGGCAGGCAGTGCTGCTGATATTCTCTCTCTATTTTGGCTGCTCCCCTCTGCATGCTGCTCCAAATCCTACAGCTCTCTTTTCACACATTTTATCTCCCAACTCAGGACCTACAGAATATATACTTTAAATGAAAAAGAGTGTGTAGGGCTGAGGGAAAACATATTCTAAGTGCAAACCGTGGAGAGAAAAAAAACGCCTGAGGGTGCCATAATATAAATACTCCCAAACAAATAGCTTTGATTTGGATTCCTTCAATAAGCAATGACAAAAACATTTACTTTTTTCTTACAGTTTTCTTACATTTAATGTAATATATCCTATATTTGAAAAAAGAAAAAAGGTGATAGCAAAATATTACAATATAAAAGTATGAAAAATGTGAGGTAATAATACAGTAGATTAAAAAGTACAGTACATTAAATAAATGGTTGTTCGTACATGTCCATAGTGAATGTGATGTAACAATTATGCTTATAGTTTGTTCAATTGTCCAAATAATGGAATAAAAAGAGACCAAAAGCAAACTCCCCTGAGCTGGATTTTAAATTGGAACAAACAAAGAAGAAATAAAGATTTAATACTTAATCCCTCTACATATGTAGCTGATAGACACGTGAGATGAAACTGATCCTATTGGAGTTGCAATACTGAAATCCTTCAGTGTAGAAATGTTGCTTTGTCAGGAATGCCTTTTGTGACATTATGGGATTTACAAACAAAGCTTTGGCTCACCTCAGGTTCAGGCAGTTCACAGGAGAAAGTGCGGTTTGATTAGACGGAAGTCAACTTGAGTGAGGGATGAGGGTGCTCCAGAATACAGACTACTCTGCAATTCAGGGCTGCCATTTTGGCGTTATATAACACACACACACACAGCCCCCCCTCGCCCCCCTTTCCCGCTAACACTTTGGCATCTTTTTCTATCGATTGCCTCCACTTCCCGAAGGCATGCCCCCGCTCTCCCAGCCTTTTTATCTGTTTCATCCTTTTTGTCTCCCCCAATCTAACCCCTCTTCTCCCCCTCTCCTCAGCCAGCACCCCCCCCCCCCCATCCATCTCTGCACTTTCTTTGTCACTTTGCTTTCCTCTCCCTCAGCTTTTTACACAATAAAACCACAGACTATATATATCTAACATACGGCACATGTTTGCCCTCGCTCTCTTTTCTATTTAGCTCTTATGCCAACCTTCTTCCTCACCCGTTCTCCTCCTCCTCATTCTTATATCAACACACTCTTACAAAAATGCTGAGGTTATGACCCAATTCAATAAATGGGATTATAGCAGTATATTTAATGGGTTTGATCACTAGGTTGTGCAGCAGTATTGAACTTGGCGATATCCGTGCATTTGTCCGTAGCGCTGAAGTTCCTGTTTCACAAATCTGTATGTTGTTTTCTCCTGAATCGGCCCACTTCTCTGCAATGTCTCTTCCATCATAAATCCAGATGCTTATGATAATATAGTGATTCTGGGACAAAATCATGAGTATTCCCTTATTGTTGAATTTGATTGCATAGTATATCTTTCATCTACTGCAAAGGTAACACTCTGCAAGCAGCGGAGACTGTGAACAAATACAAATACATAGAGTTTTATTTCTTGTAGATTTGTGAGTTTTTTCTCGCTAATTCTCCACTTTAATCTAAAAGAATATCCAGGTTTTTTTTTCTTAAATGTGAGTATCTATTCTTAGAAAGTTTGAGCCTTATTGTTGTTGTATATTTTTCCCCATGCCGAGCCTAATCCGAGGACGTTTAGCCCTCATAAGTATAGAAGTGCACACATTCACACACATGCGTACATGCACACCCTCCCATTTCTATAGACTGGTATGTCCTCTTCCTATTAACCTACAACTTCCACATGATGCTGGCTACATACGTGCACCCTGGGGGTCCAGGGCAATCAATCAAATGTTTGTTCAGTTTAATGGTGTTAACTAAATGTTGACTCTCTTTCCTTTTTTCCCATTTCTGTCCTTCAGTAATCTCTCCATCTCAGTCTCTGGGCACAAACAAGTCACCTTCTTACCACAATACAATCTACACCATTTTGAAACTATAACAAACACATTTATGCTTCCCAAGCTTCAGGTTTCCAGGTTACAAACAGAAAAACAGCAGATTTGTACATTGTGGTACAATCATAAGACAAATCTTAAGCAGTCCCAGGAGAATGTGTGGATACACGACTACCCACTATAGTATGTTGGCAACGTCATTTCAGTTTTATGCTGCCAAACAGAACTCTCTGCGTAATACTGCACAATGTGTAAGTGATCATGGAAAAAGCTTCCCCAAACAAGCTTCAGAAGAGTGAACGAAGAGGTGGATGCAAAAGCTTCGAAAGAGACAAATAACCAGATTGTAATACGTCAAACACTGATTTTCCCTTAAAAGCTCATTTGGCTTAGTCGCTTCCTTTATCAATCACCAAGAGGAATCATCAATCAATATCATCAATGGAGTTCACTGCAGATAAACACAACCATAAAGATATCTATATATAGCATTCAAGGGCAGTACAGTATTACAATAATAGCACATAAAAACAGCTTACATTGCTGATGACAATGTTGGTTATTAAAGTAATATGTATAGTTTACCTGTGCTCATTAGTGACAATAGCCGAGTAACTGCCTGGACCACTTTTCCTATTTCACCACAAAGCTTGTTTCTTTGACCAATCAGAAGTCAATATTCTAATGATTTATAATAAGCAAATACAATATATTCTGTGCAGCGAATCAGATGCTGTATTCGTTCACACACCTCAAGCACCTGCGGGATTCACATACATACTGTGTCCGTCTTTAGCTCACATGTAACAACCCCCTGCCAACACATGCACATGATGCTTATTTGAATGTTAAATGTGAAAACGAATGGGCCCCTATAGAGCAATAACAGGCTTGATGGTGTGTGTGTGTGTGTGTGTGTGTGTGTGTGTGTGTGTGTGTGTGTGTGTGTGTGTGTGTAGATGTGGGAGAGTGTGGATAGAGGTTCCCTGGGGAATAAACATGTATCCTAGTGGCCTTCCATTCACCAACATGGTTGTATTGTACTGTAGTTTACAGCAGTGCTCATTGGCTTCTGTACTGTATGTGTGTGCAAACATGTAGTCCTAAATTGGAGTAAGAGGAGTTGATGGAAGGAGATGAACAGCTGTCGTTAAGGAAGATGTCACACAATCAAATCTTCAGTGACTCATTTTACATTTGTCACTCAACCCTAATGACTCCAAAAGTAAGGCCCACCTTCCATCATAAAAGACATCCTCACACCTTCCTCCATTATCATTTCACAGACACCCAATATTGTGTGGAGACTTTTGGACACTAATATAATATTGCTATATATAACGCTTGTTATAAAAATTTTTTCACTCAAGTTATCTCAATTGCAAAAGGAAACAGAAAAAGCCCAATTACCTATTGTCGTGATTGTATTAGATTCCTATCGTTGTAAAAAAAGCTATATATATTTATATAAAGCTATTTAATGCAGACTATTTGTAGAGTCAAATAATGTGGAGATGAGGTTCCAATAAAATGGGATTATTGGGAAATAACATGACTCTGACATGGCATTATGCTTTGTATTTAGCCAAACAATGAATCACATATTGAAAAATATATAGAATTTGCTACAATCTGATATGAGCAGCTGAAGCGCTGAGCTTGTGAAGCCACTTCCAGCTGCCACAAAGAAAATAAGTAGCATGTTATCTAAAATTGAGCCTTTTTTTTACTGAAAATTACTCTTTGGAGTAGAACCTTGATCTTCACATCTGAATTCAAAAGCCTTCACTCTCCATAATTGCCAAAAGTGGAGTACTACCTGTTTTTACTCGTGTCTTCTTTTTTTTTCATGGGTGCATGCACAAAATATTTTTTCCATGTATTATTATTTGCATATTGAAATCATTGAGCTTTTTTTAAAGGTCAGATTTAATCAAATCTACAGCGAAGAGAGAGGAAAGGCTGGGAAGAGAAAGTGGGTGATAATAAATGAAACTGTCCCTGAGTGACCAGCCACCTGAACACTTACTGATAAACAGTATTAGAAAATATAATAATAAGGTATTTATTTCCATGAATCCACTGTAAAATACAACAACACATCACGTGTTCCTGCATTTATACAGGAAACATTAAGCAAAACACAAAACAAAAAAACACAAAAAGACATAGGACTTCATAATAATGAACCCATGAAATTTCCCTCAAAAGGAGAATTTGCCAAGCGAGATAGACATGTCAAGTCCACCTAGTTCACGTCATGCAGAGAGCCTCCTGAGTACAACAGACTACAATTTGCCACAGTCTGGGATTTTACTGGGGTTTCATATCCAGGATTGTCTGTCGTTTCCACCTGGGAACCATATTGTACATACCTTGCAAAATTGATTCATCACGCCATTGTCAAGAAAAAGTGCCGGTAATTAAGGCCAGCATAGCCAGGTCAGGGGCTATCTTTTTCAGCAGATTAACTTCTTACATTGCTTTTGAAACATTTTCTTTCTTCTTCCATGTATTATATAACTGAGCTTATTTGCCTTGCAGTTTTATTATTTCAATCCACCTTACATTGCCATAAATAAGAAGGACACGGACGTGCAGCTCAGCACTTCGCCACTCAGGTTAAACTGTTCTTGATTTGGTAAAATAATGGTAAAATATTGCATCTGCTCTATTTTGGTAGGTGTGGAGGAAGCAGTGGTACCATGCCAGTTTAAAAGAGGATATATAGATGGGCCGCTCGTGTCGCTGCCTGATGCCCGCAGACACAGATGGTTTTGTGACTGTATGCTGCCTGCCAGCACAGAGCTGTTACAGCTGGTAGACACTGCAGACCGAGTAATAACAGCTTGTGTATGGGCTCACTGGATGCTCACAGCGTACCACTAAAACATTACGGCTGTTGTGCTCAATAGGTCATTTATTACTTTCACATTTACATCTTTTTGGCATTCTGTTGCTTTACAGTGAGTCAAACAAGCTGTTACTGGTCATATAAAGAAATCTGGTTATTTGTAAGATGAGAATTGCGATAGAAATCAATAGACACCACCTTAGTGATATAACTTAATGTGGCAAAGTTCTCCAGGAGTCTATTTTCAGTGAAAAATAATGAAATCCATTGCTTTGAATAACTGGTTTATTGACCATACTAAGGATTCCTGAAGGTCAACAGGGTAATATTTCTCATGTTTCAGATGTTGTCTTTACGCCATATGCCATAACACATTACATTACCCATGCTTTATTTAAATGCAGCTACTTGAGATGCAAAACAAATTTTTACTTAAAAAGCTGACTGTTATGACGCTATCTCGTCTCATCAGGCCTCATCATTTAGCTGCCAGGGGAGCAGCGGCACAGCTGGCGACACTGCAGCGGTGCTGGGTGAACAGCTTGCATCCAGACATATAGGACAGCAATGAAAAGAGACATAAAAAGACCGTATGGCTTTATGTTTCTTTCATGTGCTGGGAGACACTGTGGTCCAAAAATGCTGAAACCACCGATTTCAGTCAAAACTTAATGTTCCCAGATGATACGAATTGTGTTTTTCAGGGACACCCCATAAAGGCAACACAAGTTAAACATCAACTAGCACACATCAACTGTAGTTACACCGTGAACAAAAATGAAGAACAAAAAAGACTAAGGCTCATTGACCTACATTTACTTTCTGGAAAGGTAGCCGAGACGTTTTCTTACCCTTGTAAGTGATGTGGTGCGGTGCAGTTTGTAAAAACAACAACCTTGCAGCTCCATTATTAACATTATTAGATATGCACAGGGACTGGGATGATGCATAAAATAATAAAGTTTCACAGCTACAAGAGTCCACATTCCTCTCTCAGCTTATTCCAATCCCCTTGATGTAACCTCTGCAGGGATCTGTGCTTGCTATCTGAGTATAAAAGAGGTTGCTGATGAGCTCGCCTTCCAATTTACCATCCAATATGTTCTTAATAAATAACAAAAACAACAAAGAAACAAGCAGGACCTAAACACGGTGACTGTGATTGTTTGTGCATATTTATGTGTGTGTGTGTGTGTGTGTGTGTGTGTGTGTGTGTGTGTCCTGAACAGGATAAGCGCTTTAGGAAATATACGGATGGATGGACTCACTTGTTCTAATTCCAGGTTCATGTTAAATTGGACTGGAGTGTATCCCAGCATACTCTGGACAGATGACAAAAAAACCAGTCTGAGCATGTCAGACTCCATTATAGACTCTTATTTGTAAACCAATGGAACATTTCATTTTGTATTAATTCCCCTCATTTTGACAAGAAGAGAAAAGAAGAGGATTAAATGCCTCATCAACAATTCACACTACCAGCTTGAACCTTCTGATGTTGCCTTCCGTGACAAATGTGTTCTTCATTGCAGCTACAAAACGCTCGTAAAACTATTCAATTATGCAGAAACCAAACTTCTATGCTGTTCCCCTCCCACAAAGAGTTGTTGGACACACGAGGGATCATTAATCGATATTATAAACCATGGAAACCGATTGTCAATAAAAAAAACTCAGCATTTTTGCCTGATCTCAAATTGACTTATTAATAATCTATTTGAAAGGTGATATGGTCACATGCAACACATGGAAATGCCATACTTATCCATATTTTACAACATAGGAACATACTGAGTGGATTATGGTTTGAGAGCTTTTGGTACTTTTGTTTTGGTTCTTTTGGATTGCTGTGAAGCTGGCGCACTATAGATGTCGATTGTAACAGATTCAAAGTTTGACCACCTTTCAAACTTTCAGAGATGAGTATGGGATTTACAAGGATACATTTGGTAGGTTATGAGTCTAAACATCTTGAGGCAGTTGAGCTTAAATCACAGAACATTGATACTTGCTTCCTGTAACACTGTTTTAAAGGCCTGTATTCCTTTCTTTTTTTATCAAAGTTCAAAAAGACTAAAACACAGAAATGTAGAAAGGTTAACGTTAAATATTCAGACATTCAGTGAAGTTACTCCCCATCAGCCTGAGAATACCTGAGGATCTGATTGGTGACTTGACGGGAACTTGTGAGCTGAAGTTAGGGACCGTCTCAAAAGGACATGTGAACTAACCAAGTGAGTGTTTCACATGTTTGTGAATAGCATTGTCTTTGTTTAGTTTTTTATCACTTCAGACATTTCAGATCAACTTTACAGAATGACCAAATGCATCTATGACTTGTATTTCCCCACTTCCATTAACTTGTTACACAGCATTTATTTAGACTCAGTTTATCCTTTACTTCCTTCCTTTCCTATTTGCTTAATTGAGATACATGGGTAAAATATTATATTACTTTGTATTTTAGTTTGAAGCTAAAACTGTAGATAAATGTATAAGAAATATGTTCAATACAGTATAATTAATTTATTGCAGAAAATAAAGCAGAGAAGACAATTTCACATAAACCTCTGGTGAAAGTCACATACATACACGTATACTATACAGATAATAGTTTTGCTTTACACCCTTAGTTTTTTGTATGGCTTCAGTCGATATTTCAAATGTTCTTTTCTCATGTTACTACTTGGAAGACCTGTTACGTGCAACATGTATGATCACAATCAGTTTCCTGGCCTTTAGCTTTGCCCGATGCCTAATTACAAAGGTGATATATATCCATGTTCCGTGTATCCCCCTTAATTATCCAGACAGATACTGATACCTCCTACATTTTATTGGATTATAAAATCCAGCATTACATGAGTGCAGTCTGTAACTGTAACTAAATAAATCACACTACATTTAATTTCTCTGTCTGTTTGCTTCCCTCTCTTCCTCTCCCACATGCACACCAGCGAACACGACGAGAGGGAAATGAAAACTTCAAAGGAGTAAATGGGGGGTGAGGAAACCCCCTGCTGTGGTTTAATATCTCCATGGTGGTTGCCACATCTAGTTAGTTGCACCACTATAACAGCTTTGTTAGCTGTAGGTGTTTGTTTATGTATGTTTGTATCTACTTTAGTGTATATTTCAATGTCATGGTTATGTGCATTAAGTCCGTTTTTTTTCTTGGTGCATATACACTACACCCATAGCTGCATATGTGCATGCATTTGGGTGTCTGAGCCTTCTCGTGTACGAGGATACATTTACAGCAGAATAATAATAATGGGTATATGTGTTTGTATGTGTCTGACAGCCACATGCTGTTTATCCTGGTGATGCAGCTCTCTCCAGTTGGATTGTTGCATTGAGACTTTTTACCAGAGGATCACAGAAAGGCCCTGTTCCTAACAATACACATTCTCATCTCCATAATCCCTCCATTCCTAAAGGGAGGAGAGAGAGAGACAGAGTGTCAGGCAGAGGGAGAGACAGCAAGAGAGAGAAAGAGGGAGATGAGAAGAGGAGAATAGAGAGAAGGAGGCAGAAAGGAGACGAGAGACACTAAAAATGAAGGATGTCGAGAGGAAGATGATGAGGAGAAGAAGGGATGAGATGAATTAGATTAGAAACCATAGAGAGGCAGGAAAGGACAAACGGGGGAAATGAGTTGGGAAATGTAGAAAAAAGAGGAAAAAGCAACCTAGTGGTCAAAAGAGATAAAAAAAAGCTGACAAAAATATGGGACAGAATTTGTTTGAAAGAAGAAGAATTAAACAGTGAAGTGATCACTGGGTTTGGTGACAGCTTTATTAAGGGTGAGGGCTCACACACACACACACACACACACACACACACACACACACACACACACACACACACACACACACACACACACACACACATACACACATATGCAAAGACACAGTGCCAGACAGAAGCGTGATGTCAGTTGACCCCGATATAAACAAAGAGCCAGCACAGTCAGACACACACATATGCACTCACATCTACATCTACATATGCACACACACACACACACACACACACACACACACACACACACACACACACACACACACACACACACACACCCCCTCGGGGCATTTGGCGGAGCCTGTGCTTCAAATTGCGCACAGCCTGATACAGGAAACAACTAATTACGATTAGTGTACTTAGACACACACACACACACACACACACACACACACACACACAAACTAACACACACTCAGTAACACATCCATACTACAAAGTGCACATGCTTCACTGAGACACACAGAAAGGAAGAGAGGTATTTCTGATGACTGAGTCATCATCTGAAATGTTACATGAAGTTTTCTCTGAGGGGGTGTCAACCTACTTCGACACAGGGATCAGGGAGGAAAAAAAACTGGAAACAGAGAGAAAGAAACAACAAAGACAGCGAAGCCAAGCAGATAACGCAGAAAAAATAAACTCTGACCTGTCAGAATTACTCATTATACCATCACTAAACAGCTGAAGGTATAAAGTGAGAGTGATACGATTATTCAAGGCAGCTGTGCATTGATATGCGGAATTATTGTTTCTGCATATAGAAGGATTGCCAGTTGAATCTAAAAGTTGTCATAACAGCAATAAGAATCTGTTTCCTAGTTCCACAGACTGAAAGTTGTAGTAGTCACGGCGATGTCAGCCATTGGTTTGTACACTACCGTTCTGAAGCCTCAAGTTTGGCTTTTTGGCCGTCGCCAACTTGCTTTTTGGAACCAGAAGTGACCAAAGGAGCTAAGTACAACCTAACGCTGAACATGACATTTTTAGATGACTAAAAGTTTAGAATTAACTTTCAAAAACTAAAAACACACGTGAAAGAGTTAAAGTTCTTAGTCAAACACTAGGACAACACCAAAACTGGACAACACTGTGGTAGCCACCTGTAATCTCATAACCACGCGATGAAGCATACCCTGCTTTATTGTCTATTTCACCCTTTATAAAACATATTTAACTCAATGAACATCATGCTAGCTTCAAGAAGACTTGAAACTAGCTTTAGGAAAGTGTTTACTGAGATAATAAATCAAGTGAGAAATTCCTCATAGACTTCTGTACAATCTGACTGCTTTTTTGCAACAGAGGAGTCGCCCCCTGTTGGCCACTTGCAAGAACACAGGTTTTTGGGCACTTCTGCATTGGCTTCATTTTTCAGACACGGATATTGCCGCTTGGTGGTTGCTCAAGAAATGAAATCCCATCACTACCAAATAATTTTGCTCTCTTTATGCTTTGGTAAAAATAAGTTAATCAAGCATATTGTCTCTTGTACACAAATGCATATGCAAGCAATGCAGTATGTGGGAGGTAATGAATTAATGGCAAATCCAATTACATATACCTGTAAATCCATATATGTACATCTCGTTAAAGGGATCATCAGTATGCGCTACAGCGCACACACTCCACTGCATATCCAAGTGAAAATAAGAGTGTTCTTAGTGATTGAATATAGCATCCTCTAACTAAACTCAACAAAGTGATGCCCTGCAAGAGGTTGTCTTGCAGGGCTTCTGTCCTCCTGTCCAAGTGTGAATGCACTGATGCATAGGCACATCTATTTAAATTAAACTGATTGAGGTTTCTGGAATGACCCCCCATTTACATAGCATATTACAGTGAAGCTGTATTCTCACTCTCCATGAAGTGCAAGACATGACCTGCTGGGGTAAGACCCTGCAGGAGAGTTTGGAGGGCCGCCAATTCTATTACAAAGCCAATGTAATTACTGTAAATCACATTTTCAGTGCATTCGTTATCAGTCATTGAAGGTATTATATAAAACACAAGGCTAGTACACTGCAAAAATAGTATGCGACTTGCACATATAACTCAAACTATAAGAATTCCAATAAATTGCCATAATTGTCAAATGTCTTAGTTTTATATAATATTCACCTACTGAAATTGAATTAATTATTTTTCCTCTTTCCTCTCCACTTGTGTAAAATACAAAAAAACACAAACAAGGGTGGACAGTCCAATTTAAAAGAAGACCTCACCAAATCCCTCCATTAAGTGCCACTATTGATCTTTAAAGCGGCAGAGTCTCCTGCTATTGATTTAAAATGGGTGCGCGGGTAGCTAGAGGATCCTCTAACGTTTCAGCTGAGTGGTTTTAAGTAAATGATGGAAGAAACAACACTTCTAAAATGACGTAAGAGAAATCAAGTGAAGGTTGGAGTTTTACTTGTAACCTTAAGTGCCCTCTGTCTCTCTATGAGACCTTTCTAACAATTCATGACCCACGATGACCCCTCTGCCTCTCCTGGAGATGACATACTGTAATCACTGACCTCCTTAATTCCATAAAGGACTGAAAGAAGATAAAAAGGGACTTTTGGTGGTTCCCAGCCAATGTGGTACATGTTGACTTCAGAGCTTAGCAGAGCGAATCAACAATGAGACAGAAAATTACAGTCAGTTGTCCAAAACTTCTCGCAGTGATTCGAATGTAAATGAGTTGAGGAGATGTAAATGAGATGTCAACAATAATATTAAATTGACTGTCCTTGTTAACAACAGTGTTGTGCACTTTATTCTAAACACAACATGCTTTTTAGTGATAGACAGGCTCCACATAACGATTATTTTCTGTGAGTTTTCACATTTGGTGATATTGTTGTTCTAACTGGAAGGATTGTTCAATTATAATTTAATAGTAAAGCCGAAAACACCCCAAGAGGCATCATACCAGCCCCACTGGCAGATACCTTCATTCATCTTTAGAAAACTACAATTTCAAATATAATGCAAAGTTGCTACATATTAAAAATCTCTCAAATATATTTTTCCCAATTCTTGTATTCTCCAAATATTATTGAATTGCTTAGAAGGCTTATTGATCACAGCGATTGTTCTTTGCAGTGCAATAATGGAATTAGCATTCAGAGAAGCCATCAGACAGTCTGAGAACTGCTTACGTTGAGGACTATTACATGTAACTTACACTGTAATATGAGAAACACACACAGTGCTCCTTCTTTAATGCTCCACTGTGTCTCAAACACACATTATCATAACAGCTGGAGAGAAACAGAAATATTCAAATGCGGACCGAAGCAGTGTCTGCATGCTATGTACCACATAGGCGAGATTTGCGCATGCTATATGCATGCAGTGAAAATGCAACTGGGCTTATAATAATAAGCGTAGACATGTGCACCGACACACATATATTTACACAAATAAAATGACAAAGAGATGGAGACAGAAGAAAACTGAAATATAAACCAGGATCAATCAGGAAGCTTTTGCAAACCACAGAAATGTGCTCATGGGATTACAATGCCGTGGACTTTTACTAAGCAAGTCCTGGTTAGCTGAAAAATACAACATACATGATGTAATGTATCTAAGTAGGGAAAAACCAAACCATGAAGTAATGACTGCATTTAATAAATGCCCCGGTGTTTGTTACCACACAAACAAATGGGAAAAAAAAACTATCAATTATGTACAGAAAAAAGCGACAGTTTTGGACGAGCAAGGCTGCCTTCAGTGGCCGTAGTGATTCTGATGCGTGTAAAGGAAGATGTCAGGTGACTATGAACAGAGAGAAAGTCCGCATAGTGAGGATGTCAGGGTGGATGGAAGGCGTCCAAAATCACAAGACTGTTACCCAGGAGGCTGCTGTTTGTGTCCCACGCAAAACCAAAACTCTATGTTGACTTATTTTAAGTTACGTAACTTACTCACGCAATTAGCGTAGTTTCATCACGTATGTAATGTAGTTAACTTACTTACTTAAGTTGCGTAACAAACTTACTTAATTCAACCCAAACCCTGATCTTTTCCTCGACCTAACCATCACATACCTAATGTAACGCTAACCACGTGTTGCCCTGCATGAAAAAATTACAGTAAGTTGCAGTGCGCTAAAAAGTGTTTCAATGGTCGGGTAGAAAACAGCCCCATGGAGCCGACGTAGTATTATATTATATTATTATGTAAGTAAGGTGCATGGGTGTTCAAATGCCTCTGCCAGTCTTATTACCTCATTTAGTCCAGTGGGGCTTTGCTAAGAATTCATTTAGATTTGGATCACAACTTTTGTGTCAACAACACCTCAGCATGGTGGCTGCCATATTGCTTTGAACCTGTGTGCCCTCTTCAAGGTGGAGTGTCACATGTGAAAAAAAAGACATTGGAGGACGTCTCCATCTTTTTTTTTTAAAGCTTCTTTATGCTCTTTTTCCCTCCCAGCACACCGGCATAAATGGAAGCAGGTGCCAAGATGCTTAGTCTTGTTCCAACTCAATTCATGGTCACCTTGTCCTGCCCTACACTCGCACCTCTTCCAAGGGTGGTTTGCTGTGCGTGTGTATGTATGTTTGTGTGTGTACCAGGGTTGTGTGTCATTGTCACAATTCAGCATTCTGTTTTTTTTCTCCCCTCAGCTCCCAAAGGAATACTGTCCCCCATACGCTAACATCCACCCATCCTCCTACCCATACATGCATACACACACACACACAAACTAAGACACACACATGCACACTCACAAATGCTCTCAGTCAAAAAGTCATTGGAATTCACACCATGCACTGTGCTTTGGGGTCGTGACTTTCTGCTGTATACATGGCCCAGAGCTATATAGAATGGGAGAAAGTGCACACTCTCTGTGATATCTCTCTCTCTTTTTCTGTCTGTCTGTCAGTCCCCCCCCCCCCCACTCCCCCCCTTCCCCTCTCTCTGTCAAACACACACACACACAGCTGCTGAATGATGTTTGAATTCTGATCTTTTCGCTCCCAGCACCAGACCAAAGACAAGCGGCCCAAACCTTTGTCTCCGTGTCTCACCTCTCTAACCAGAGAATTACACCTGCCTCTCATTTACATACAGCGTTCATACTTTGCTGCCTTTCTTTCAGGTTTTTGGCAGCGAGTGAAAGTAAGAGAACTATTTCATACCAAACAGACATTTTGAAACGAGCCTTGCAAGCAACATTTCGGAATAAAATACAAAACACAGATATCTTTGAGGAGAATCTCCTTTTTAAAATTAACGAGCTTTTATAACTACATTTAAAAGATGGACTCCCCTTGCTACATCTATCGACTCTTTATGCAGGGAAGCCATTTGTCTCTCTACCAGGCAGCCCAGTTAAGCTTGAACAAATGTATTCTCCTATTGCTTTGGTAAAACAAAGGGCCAATGATAAACTTCTCTCTATACTGCAGACTCCTTCCCCCACCGCCTGATAGAGATGTCTATCACATCGTCCAGACGCAACCCCCTCTCCCCTTAAACTCTCCTTTTCTTTTCTCCCCCAAAGAGGAAGAGCTCTTTCTCTCCTATATTTCCCAGTGTTTCTCTGTCTCTCCTCTCCATCTCTCTCTCTCTCTCTCTCTCTCTCTCTCTCTCTCTCTCTCTCTCTCTCTCTCTCTCTCTCTCTCTCACGCTCTTAATCTCCCAATTTCCATCTTTTTCTCGGTGAACTTGAACACACTCTGCAGCACGTTCCCCTTCATTCAATTGTATTCCGGTAAACCTAAATCTTGTTGCCTCTCTCCACTTCTTTCCTCTCACCTCCTCATCCCGACACCCTCTCTGTCTTCATCCTTTTCGTCACCCTCTTTCTCACTCAGCCCTCTCATCCTTCCTCCTCCTCTTCCTCTTCCCCTTCCCCCCCTCTCTCTGCCTGTATCTCACTCTGTCCTAGTTTCCACAGCCTGCGTTATGAATTATGTGCAACTAGCTTGCCTCATGAAAGAATCATCTTGGCCGATGAATAATAGATGTTGAGGAGAATAGAAGTGTAGGTTACAAACTGTGTTTACCCTCACTGCCTCATCTACTGCCTTATTAATTTCATCATAGTTAAACAACTGACTGACTGACGCATTTTATCAAGTGGCACGCTAGTTAAAAACAGCCGGCTACTGTGGTTCCTAATCTGAAATTGACGGGAAGTACAAATATACTGGGTCACTGCTTCACACTGCTTTATTTATTTCATCATACAGAATAATACTAATGGTGCAGATGAGGCTCAGCAGGTAGAGCACGTTGTCCACTGATTGCAGGGTTGGGAGTCTTACCCGCTGCTCCTCCCTGCCAGTCAAAGTGTCCTTGAGCAAGACACTGAACCCCAAATTGCTCCCAACGGTTAGGTGGCTTCCTGTGATTGGTCTGTGAATAACGATGATAGGTAAATTGTAAAGCGCTTAGGATAAAAGCACTCTATAAAGGAAGACAATTTACCAAATGTGTCGCTAAGTGGTGCGTTCTTATTGATAAACTGTCTGTAGTCATCCATCTTTTGAGCACGTATTATTGCAAGAAGAGTAAATCAACCATATGATGAAAAAGAAAGAAAAAAACTGTGTTCTTTTATTCTTTTTTATTTGTGCAACATTACTGCCAAAGAACAATATTGATTGGATGAATCTGCAAAATCCCAGATTACACATACTATGACAATGTTTATTTTATGTACGTCCAATGGCAACATATTTTAAATTCTTGCTATGATATCTACAACTTTTGCACATGATAGCAGAAATGTTTTGGTTATGGTGAAACAATCTATGGTTCAAGTATTGTGATGTCTAGGAAAGTAAAACACGTGGTAAAGGTTAGAAAAAGGTTGTGATTAAGGTTGATAAAAAGTGTCTGTGACACAATACAAAAAAAGTCTATTGTGCTTCACGGGCATCCACAGCCCCTTGTTCCTTAACTTTTGCGTTGGCATTGGACAAAAATTGAGTGTCTATTTTGTCGTCATGTGACAAAAAGTAAAACATCTACTTGCTTCTACAGTTTATCAGTTACCCATTAGAAAGACCACACTACCGATTTAGTGTGTAACATCAAAAAAGTGTAAAAATCAATGCAGCAGAACCAGAACTTTAACACATTCTTCTTCCTTGTCAAACTTGGCGCCCACATTACCCACAATGCAACTTGATCACTGCCAGTTGGGTTGGAGATTTGGGTATGTTATGCTAGTAGCAGTTACAGTATGTAGAGATGAGGAGTGGGCTAAAGAGGTTTGGTAAAGTCACTTGTTTCACCCCCAGATTGTTTACCTTTTTAAACTTGTAGTATTCAGCCCCAACTGATTCAAATGCACACAGAACACAGCTGACTTCTTAAAGCTTTCTCTTGAGCTACAAAATGTTTTTTTGTAGTTCCCAACACTAGTTAACAGATTTTGATGTGCATAATCGGTGGAGTTCCCCTTTAATATCAGAGGCCTTATTATCCATGAGCTGACAGTTGTGAATGCTGGACAGTTTAGTATTTTCTAGTCTCCACTCCAAGACACTGACACTGAACAGATACAAGACAAACTGATGATGAATCTCTTGAGGTTGCTGTTTCAATATCAGCAAAGTATGCACACTTATCCCAAGACTTTACAACTCCTGCTTTAACACCCCAACTGTCAAATTTGGGCAAGAGAGGCAAATATATGTTCAGCACAATTTAAGAGGTCTGTAGCTGAATAAACTAGGGCCTTAGATTAGATCAACTAGCATGAACGAGAAAATATCATGTGTATCAGTCATACATTTGTTAGCTGTTATCCGCAAAAGCATGGAAAAAAACATCTAAAAAAAGATGTATTTGAGATTACTGTTCATAGCTATTAGCTATTATATGTCGTCATACTCAACGATCCCTTGAATTGAGAGCACCTGTTATCAAGGTGAAAAGACGTGACATTATACATCGTACGATGTTTCGCTCATCCGATATATAGGTCATGATATCATGCATTTGTCATACGGGTTGTGTTCTACATCCTCTGTTAAACATCTCAACGATTCTTAAATTTGTTCACAGAAACAGGACGAGGCTGTTATCGGAAGAAAAATGTTTAAATGATGATGTATGTATCCTGTGTACACTCTGAGACTGGCTGGCAAGCTAGCAAGGAGAAAGAGAGCCAGGGGTAGAGAGAGTTGTGTGGTAATTATAGATCAAGAGGATGGTAATTCTACTGAGTCTTTATCCCTATAGGGTGCGGGGGAAGGGAGGGTGAGAGAGGAAGAGAGAGCAGAGAAGGAGCGAGAGAAGGGAAAGACTCAAGGGGAGAGAGAAAGAATGGGAAGCGTAAGAAGAGAGAAACAGAAAGGAGGGAGAAACAGAGAAGAAGATGTTAGGGAGGAGGAAAGAAAGAGCAGGAGGGGGAAGGTGAGTAGGAATGGGAGACAAGATGGGAGAAAGAGAGATACAGGAAGTGAGAGAAAATAGGGAGAGGAAAAAAACAAAAGTTAAAATAATCATTTAGTGATATCTTCATCTAATAGTGATTTTTTTTACATAAATACATAGGTCTGAATGAATGTTTACTGTACCTTATCCCACAGAAAAACAAACTTTTATTGTTATTATTCCAACTTTTAATTTCTACCAATGTGATATATGATGTACTAGATATCTGCTGGTGTCTGGTGTGTAACAGTGGAGCTGCAAAAGAAGTGATAGAAATGTTTCTTCATGGATGATTGCCCTGAGCAAACACCTGTTAACACACACCTTAGAATTATCTAAGTATGTCAAAATTCTTAACTTCCAGACCAGGATGCCGCCTTCGTTCCAAGTCATAAAAAGCTTGAATTCAGTGCCACCACCCAACAATATTACACTATATTGATACTGGACTAGACTACACCATAAATGCTCCTCATCACAGTATGCACCGTGGGTCAAGCTGGTAGCGTAATGTTCATAGTGGAACGCCAGGCAAAGCAAGACTTACTTTTGAGCTCCACTTAATTAAGCTCAGCCTCATGGTCTATAGGATCAGTTCTACTCAGCTAACATGTGGCTTCTCCCGTTGGACTAATGAAGTCAGTCTTGTGTAGTTAAATGATGAGCATGCAACAGACAGAGTAGAAGAAAGCACAATTCAAATAATTAATGGCAGAAAGCACTACGAAAAGAGCATGCTGTGTCCTTCATGGTGACAGAACAAGCGCTAATAATGCACTTTTATAAAGATGACTAAAAGTTTATTGAAGTTCAACAATGAGACCAAGACAGTCCCAATTCATCTCATTCATCCAATAACCGCATGTGATCTGGATTCTATAGCGCCTCTTCCCATTAATAAACCAGCCCTTGTTCTCATTTTTTCAGTTGCGCACGTCTCGCAGACAACACAAGCAGTTTGCACCAGAGGGCAGGGGCAGTCTCATATGAATTCATGTGTGACAAAGTCTCCTCTAGTTGAATCTAGAGTTTTATTGTACATTTTGGAATCACACTTTTATGTCATTCGAGAAGGTGTTGTATTGCCGGGTTTCCACTTTCTTCTGCAACCAAACAGAGGAACGTCTGCACTTCGTAAATTGTAAGGAGAAGGTACAAATACTATCCCTAGTGGAGAACCATAAGAATGCCGTTGGATCCGACCATTTTCAGGACATACTATGTAGTCTGATCAGTGCAATGCTAATTTAGCTAAGAGAAGCTAACATGAGAATCACGATGCACAACTGTACCGTAGATCAGGGGAGACGAAACGTGTCACAACGTCTGCAGCATCAGAGTGCAGGCAGGAAAGCAACATCAAATATGTGCTGACCGGCTACTTATATATTTTAGATAATGAATTGAAAACACAGAGGTGCTAACAACTTGTATATCCCAGGAGGCTCAGGAGGGACCTTTCAACTGCTGGCTACACCGATACGGATCAGAATCAGAAGTTGATTTATTGCCAAGTACATTTTCACATACAAGGAATTTGCTTTGGTGTACAATGGTGCATAACATAAACATAAAATGTAAATAAGAGCAATTATAGAAATATTATAAAAACTATTGTAAAATCAAAAGATGTGTACTATAAATACAATATACAAAAAAGGAAATAGAATAAGAATAGGATGAATTACTGTGAAAACATTTGTACAGTATATCTGAAGGAAAATGTTTGTCCTGATGTCACTCCTCCATCTGTACGTTTTCACAGATGTTATTTAATTGTTTTATTCTTTTTCAACACTCTTTCACTTCTTGGTTATATTCTTATTTATTCAAAAAGTTTCATGGCAGCACTTTTTCCTTTTCAGAATGTCTAAGACCACCAACTTCTGCAGAGCAGCCTGTGTTCTGACAAACATTTCAATGTGTCTAGAAAGTAGCATCCAGCTCTCCCAAACTGAATTCATTTGCAGCTTGAATAACTCACTGTTTTGATGGTTCCATCGTAGACAGATTGCCATATTCAAGCTTCACGGTTTCCCTGACTTTCGGAAACAGGACGCTAAGACACCTGCTGGCGTCGGCTGACTGACTGAACTCAGTTTAGCCGTCCAACCCAAGAAGTCCTGGGATAAAGTTTCTTAATTTGCACTTTATGATCACATTCATCTTGTGCTTTCTTTTGTACAAGGACAAGTCAGGATAGGAGACGGAAAGATTGTAATAATAATACAAAATAAACAGGATAGAGATGGGGAGAAATAGCAATGGAGAGTGATGGAAGTGAGTGACAATAAGAAGGAAAGTGTTGATACAGATGAGTAGAGAAGAGAAGAATGGTAAAAGAGAGACACAAGAGGAAAAGAGAAAAAAGATAGCAAAATCAAAAGAGAGGCAGAACACACAATGAGCCTGCCTGCTCTCTTGTCTTAAGCTGAGATATCTAAATATTGACACAGCTAGGTGCTAACAGTACAGTCTCCTTGGTTGGAGTCAGGAGGATACAAGCTCAGCCTGCATTGACACTTAAAAGCTCCAACACCTCATTGATGTTTCTATCCCCCCCAAGGATCGACATCAGGACAAAGTCCTGCTCTTCTTCAAACTGAATATCAAAACTCTTTCTTATGTGGTCTGAATATGAATATGAGATCAGATATATGTTCTTTACCTCACCTTCTTAGAGACAACCAAAGTCACGGAAAGATGTGTCATTTTTCATGTCAAACGTGTAGTTGCAAAAGAAATGAGACTTTCTACACTTTATCATTGGAGAATCAACTTCAATGTTAAAAATGGAAACATTTAGTTAAACTCTAACCATTAAAGTTTTTTTTTTATTATTATTATAATTTTTTATATTAAATGTACTTCAGATATGCCATATTATGTTTGTATTTATGTTTTTGGAGTACTCTATACAAGAAAACAGAAAAGACACAAACAGTGTAAACCATGCAGTTCACATGAGCCTTAATGACACCAAATGAAGTATGTCTAAAATAATGTAGAACATGTATAGCGATATTGTAGTTAGATGTCATATTTGTGATAATGATTCTGAGAAATAGTATGATGCAGCTGAAAATCTGAATATTGTCTATGGCTTCTCATGGACTCATTAAAGTACTTATATACTTCTACTACAGAAACACTTCATTCCTCTATCTGCAGTAATGCAATCACACGTTTCCATACTGTCACACGTTTCATGTGATCATTTAAAAATCTAACAGAAAATCAATAAATGGTCAAATGCCTGGCCTTGTAGTGCGCTTCAGTTACAAATGCTTGTACACACATTTGCACAGTTGAACCCTGACTTTGAGAAGTACAAAATAACGCATGGCCTTAAGCCTTTGTCTCCATGGTGCAACTAATAAATAAAGATGGTATTGTCAAACTTTTTTGTCACTCAAACACAAGTGGTGCTACCAGCAGCTGATTTCCTTCACCTCCTCTCTACTCCAACCTCACTTCTCCCCTTTGACTGGTCAGTGCATCACCTCTAATCCAATGGCTTCATTAAATGATAAAGAATGGCTCTAATGAGCAGCCCTGTACATTCACGGAGAGGTGAGAAAGAAAAAGAAGCGGGACCTAAAGAAACAAGTGCAGGAGAAATAGATGGGTAGACAGGGGAAGTCTAAAGGGAACAAAAAGACAGGAGTGACGGCTGTTATGATATGAGTTTTGAGGCAGTAAACAGATACATCTTCTACTCAAAATCAAATCAATCAAAAATACATTTCACCATTTATTAAACAGATGGCTATTAATAGCCTTGAGGACATAAATGTTCAGTGTTATACTTAATTGTACTTATGGTCAGAAAACCTGTCCCGGTACTTATCGGCTCTGGTTTAATTTGTGTCTGAGCATCAAGCTCATAAAGACCTGCCAACGTCAATCCACGCTTGATGTCCCCCCAGCCAGACCATGAAATACTCTGGAATAGTCTGGATCTAAAGTGATTACACACTCATTATTATAAATCCAATTCTCATTGTCAATACTAATTAGTAAAGTTTGACAGAACTGTTACAGCGCACAGAGCTTCAAACTTGAATAAGGCAAAGCATTGCTGTGCTTCAAAGGGTCCCACGTTTGTTGAATTGGGCATGTTGTCAAAGTATATATACATATAAATATATTATATTTGACAGAGCTTGCATTCCAGTGTGAACTTCCCGAGGGTCTGACAAAAAAATATTTTAAACTATACACAGCTGTATTGAATAAAATTGAAACCTATCAGTTATGTAAGATGTGAGATAGACTGTGTAGACTAAGTGATAAAATGGATTATGGTCCAAAACCCTTTGATAACCAAAGTAAGTGGGACACACAAGTGGCAGGAGAAAAACAACAGTGTGGGAAGCCAGTGAGGGATCATGATCTTGTCACGCCACTGGGAACTCATCAGTGTTTATGCATAGAGGATCCAGGACCACAGGGGGCACACGGCTGTCTCCTCAGGCTAGCAGTGGGTTAAGCGTCCCATAAATTGAGCCCATATGTGGAGCCCATATGGGGAGCATTTGGTAAATTGAGAGGAAATTGAACCTGGTGGCCCTTGAGTTGTTGTGGGAGTTGTGATATTATTGCTGGGAAACCTCTCGGAGCTCTCTCTGGGCTCCTTAGACATGTATGAAGGACATCAGAGGCAATACTATTCCTGACAATAAACCGAGTGAGTGACACTAGGAAAGGATATCAAGGCAAACACATCTGGTGAACCTTGGATATTATTCTCTATAGTCCAGTTCTGGCGTGAATTGGTCCAAGGAGGTCGTTCAGCTTTGGTTTGAAGAGTGAAACGTGAACATGGCATAACGTGAGCATTTAAAGGGACAGTTTAGGAAGATGTTTAGGACATTTGTAGCAAGGAAATGGAAAGAAACAATAGTGTCATCAGCATAAAAGAAAAAACGTAAATAGAAAATGGCATAAAACCAAGTGTATGAAGGTTCACCAGCAAACCATTCTTTACACTTGCTTTGATCTTCAACTCTGTCACATCCCTTCAGTCCTTGTACCAATGCTTTGACCATGAGCTTCTGAAGCCAAGCTTGGCAAAACAGTTTCAAGAAATAGCTTTTGTTGCGTGATCACATCAGCTTTACACTTTTGTCATATCCGCAGTACAGTGGCAAACTCGGGATGGCCATCATTTACAAGTCTTAGTCAGTAGCTGCAATATAATGTGTGCATGTCGTGTGTGCGTGTGCATGCCGTGTGTGCCCTCTCATCGCTCTGATCCGCTGCTGTGCTGAGATGCCCACTTAAAGCCTTTCAGCATGAAGGACTTTCACATGAAGTTTGTTGCTGTCACTTGATGCACCAACAAACAAGCCTGCTGCACCAACAGTTCCCACGCGAACACAACACACAACACGCAACACATTCCCATGTGGGAACCACTCTCTCTTACACATGTCATTCTTCTTCTTTCCTTCTTCTTTGTTGGCGTAGGAGTGATGGGAAGGTCTTGAAAGATCAGGCCAGGATATAAAAAGGACAAACGGTGCACATTAATTAAACATATCCTACAGTCAAATCAGATTCGGTGATGATGGGCAGGGAACACAAGGGTGCGCTTGATTCACTGGATGGCAGAGCAGCTGGCCTGAGGTAACTCCCGTGGCCGCCATGTTTGCGTGCAAACTTCCACTTAGTGTTCATGTTCACAGCAGTGTAAACGCACAGGCTGAGGCAGGCCTCTGTGTGTGTGTTACCGTGTGGTTTAGCAGGAGTGTTTGTTAGGCTGTGTGTATGCTGCAGCTCATATTTTATTGACGTGCACTCCTCAGAGGGTGGCTAAAGCCGGCACTGTGTGTGCCTTTAGAGAGCTGTGTGTTTTGGCTGAGGGGAACTGTAGCAATCATACACAGATAAAAACATCACAATACAGAGAAGAAGGATACCTCAACACAGGAACAGAGCGAGAAGAGGGCTTGGAAGAAGTGGCGAGGGTGCACGCACACATAGACACACTCTCGCACACAGATATGCTGGATCTACAAGCTTGTGTGTGGTTGCATGGTTTTACAGGGATGCTGTAATGGAAGGATGTACATAGAATAGACACACAAATGCACAGAACAATAAAAGATGCAAATACACAGTCACCCACGGAACAGGACATTTTCCTTTTAAAGAGGTGCAGGCGCAAGTTTTTATTTATGAGCATGGACACAATAAATAACAAGAATACCCATACAGACTATATATGGCTTGCCTGACTTAAATCCTTTGGTTGCTTGCATGCAATGGAATTTAAATCAATCACTCCATGTCTTCTCTTCTCTTCTCTTCTCTTTTCTTCTCTTCTCTTCTCTTCTCTTCTCTTCTCTTCTCTTCTCTTCTCTTCTCTTCTCTTCTCTTCCCACATCTGTGATAGCAGCTGGGTGCAGATTATCTCCTGAAAAAGCTGCCTAATATAATCACAGTTAATGGCAATATACTTCACACTATTTACATGCTGGCTGAATAAATTATTCTCCTCATATCCTCACTCCAAAACCCTCCTACACCTGTGCTCGCTATACCACCTTCTCCCTACGTGTACCTCTCATCTACTTCTGTCAATCCAACCTGCCTTCCTCCTTTATTTATCACCATTCTCTCACTTTCACTCTTTGTCTGTTCCTCCAACATGAGCAACCAGAGAAGAGGGATGGGAAAAAATATGAATTAATAAGATTAGATCAGCCTATTCACTGATTAATGTCTCCTCATTTTAGACACAACTGCACACATGCTCTCAAATAAACAACCCCCCCCCCCCCCCCCACACACACACACACAGTGTTGAGAGTAGTGTTGTAAGCTGTCATCAGCAAGACACAACCTATGGGTAACTGGGGTTAAAGAGCAGGGTGGGTGAGTGTGTGTGTGTGTGTGTGTGTGTGTGTTTGTCTATAGAGCCATCAATAATGGCTCTGTGATCCAGTAAATAAGCTAAGGTGACAAGGACACACACACACACACACACACACACACACACACACACACACACACACACACACACACACACACACACACACACACACACACACAATTCATAAAATCTCCATTAGCTGGAAAATATTTGATGCTCACAAAGAACATTCCCATTATTTGATGGAAGAACACTAAGATCTTCTTTTGGCTTCATAGTGTTGACATAGTTTTGATATTATTTGTGCTTTTATTTGTGAACAGTTACATACACACTTTTGAAAGTACTGGCAACATCATAAACAAATGGACTCTCACACAGCTTTTTAAAGTTTTTTATTTTTAGCTTAAGTCTTTGGAAGACTTAAAGACCTGTACAAGGACTGACGGCACAGTATGTGACAGATACAATGGATATAATACTTGTATAAATATCCATCCATCCATCCATCCATCGTCTACCGCTTATCCGGGATCGGGTCGCGGGGGCAGCAGCTCCAGTAAGGAACCCCAATCTTCCCTTCTCCGGGCCACATCCTCCAGCTCCGACTGGGGGATCCCGAGGCGTTCCCAGGCCAGAGAGGAGATATAATCTCTCCACCGAGACCTGGGTCTTCCCCGGGGTCTCCTCCCAGCTGGACGTGCCTGGAACACCTCCCTAGGGAGGCGCCCAGGTGGCATCCTTACTAGATGCCCGAACCACCTCAACTGGCTCCTTTCAACGTAAAGGAGCAGCGGCTCTACTCCGAGTCTCTCAGGGATGGCTGAGCTTCTCACCCTATCTCTAAGGGAGACGCCAGCCACCCGTCTGAGAAAACCCATTTCGGCCGCTTGTACCCGTGATCTCGTTCTTTCGGTCATGACCCAGCCTTCATGACCATAGGTGAGGGTAAATAAATGTTTACATTTCTACTCTCCAACACAACAATTCAGCAAAATAATAAAGTCTGCAGTTTGTTAGAATGATACAGATTTAAACTTGTTGTGTGCAGAAAACAGCAATTACATATTCATTTTTATTCAATTAGGAGACTGAAGTTCAACGTTGTGTCAAAGCCCCCTAGAATTTAAAGTGATCATGATGGGAACAAAGGAGGAAGTCAGGTGACGGTGAAAGAGAGACAAAGATAGACAAAGTTAGGATAGGGAGGCGGGTGAGAAACAAAACCCTGGTTTGTAACCATTGCCATGAAGCTCTCCTGACCTTAACAAAGCAGTCATTTCAATCACAAAAAAGGTTTCTAACCCTAACCAAGTCATTTTGGTGCCTTAAGGGAATATTTTCGTTTTAACGTCATGGCATGCGACAAAAACAAAGTTTTCTTCAAGTGTTCAAAGTAACACGGGGTGAGTAATATATTGACATATTGTCACTTTAAATGTGAAGTATTCCTTTCAACAGTGATTTGTAGCAGTTTTGAAAGGCTCAACGATGGTCTCCTGCTGGCGTCAGACCAGAAAACACGTCCATGTGTCATTCTGGAGGGCATGGGGAAATGACATATTCCGTTTTGTGTGGGCAGATACATCATGCTATACTGCATGTACATCTACCTTCATCACAACCACCTTGTTATTGCACTGTGTTCCCAAATCCTTCTAAAGAATGATACAAATGATTTCCTTGATAAATGCAATAGTGTTATGGAACAATGCCAGGGTTGAGCTCATGTCTTGTCTGGAATCTCATGGATGTTGAGGGCACATTTGCAGTGCATTCATCTGGCAGCTGTCTGCAGAAGCAGCACTTAAACAAAGAAATATGGTGCAATAGTCAACTGAATAAACAAGCATGAATGTGACAAGCTATTTCCATGTTCTTTTCAAAAATGGTTGTAAAATGACTCTCTTTTAACCTCAGTGTTTGGTTATTTTAACACGAGAATACAAGACAGATGCAGAGTAGATTAATTATGAGAACCTCAACAATAGCAGCCATTGTGGCAAAGCAGCTAGAGCCAGCTCTGCTGTCAAATTATCTGCTATGATAAATGATATCTTCATTCATCATAATAATCGTCTTTACCACCTGAGACAAACAGGGCAGCTGGTAGGCCAGACATGAGCCAACCTGACCAATAGGAGATGTTTATACTGAAGAGACCAGAGGGCAGCCAATCCTCAACTGTAATTATTCTCAATAGAAGTCTCATCTCGCAGCACCATGACCTGACCTCCATCCTGACACTGTATGTGTGTGTCATTGTGTATCTGTGTGTGTGATAGGGGGGGGGAAAGAGTGTGTAACACTGGAGAGTTACAGCACAAGAGATGGATTTTGAAGACGACGTGAATGGATGAGGCATGAATGGGGGTCCCAGGGTGTGAGGGAGACATGACACCTCATTATTCAGGTCTGGCTGTGTGTGTTTGTGTGTGTGTGTGTGTGTGTGTGTGTGTGTGTGTGTGTGTGTGTGTGTGTGTGTGTGTGTGTGTGTGTGTGTGTGTGTGTGTGTTTATGTTGGGATAAAGGGCAGGGGGTTCAGGGATGCCAGATGTCTCATGAATTGAAGAAACACACAAGCACACCCACAAACCCCCTGGCCAACATGTTTGTTCACATACTGATCTTCTTCATGATTCTTAAGTGTCGTTGGATGGTTTGCATGACGCTCACAGCTGCTAAGTTTGGCATCATGCTGCTGGGTTTTTGGCCTATGGAAGCATCTTGAAATAAAAGCCCTTCATATGTTCAGCATATCTTGTATTGGTATTTTGAGGTGCATTGTCAAAAAAAGAAAAGATAATCACAATTTGCCACTTGATTGCAAAAAAAAAGAAACCTTGTATTTTTGGTTTGTTTACTGTTAAGTAGTATTGAAATGTGTTGTTGACTCCAATTAGTTGCATGATAATAAAGCTTGTTATGTTTGCAGGTGTGAAACCATCTGGGTTTGTCAGAAAATATAAGCTTTACATCAGTTAGCAAGCACAGCTGCTCAGAATCTCAATAGCGTTCATGTTATTTCCAAGCGGAGTTACTTAAAAGGACAGAGGTTGGACAATTTAAGTGAGGATTTAGAGAATTTATATCACGTTCCACGTTCCTCGGCTCATTTGCAGTATGGATTGGATCGAGGCTAGACTGTCTTGCTGATTTGCACTTATATGAGCGCCAAGCAATGACCTCAAAGATGCATACTTAACAATCAGATTTGAATTGTCTGGTTTGGAGTATAATTAAATCAAAAAACCTCAAGCTGCAGTGAGAATACAGAGAGTTGCTGGCTGTACCATGTTTAATAATCAAATCATGTCGAAGTAAATCGTGAATATAATGAGCATGTACATTTCTATTAGAAAACAATACACACTAAAAGAAAACAAATATTTAGAGACCTATGAGAACCACAAGAAATATTCAATTTATTTATTTATTTATAAATAAATAAATAATAAATACATGGAAAACACCACTTTCCCTTTCCCTTCTTTATATATATATATATATATATATATATATATATATATATATATATATATATATATATATATATATATATATTTATATATATATATATATTTATAGATACATATATATATTTATATATATATATATATATATATATATATATATATATTTTTTTTTTTATATATATATTTATATACTGGGATAATCAATGGGATAATCAATAGTTGACTTCAGTTACACCACTTCCTGGCCACTTTGACACCACTTGACCTATTGTCTCAGCTTTGTTCTACTTTTAGATTAATTAAGACGGCTTTAGCACTCCTGAGAGGTGTCAGAGTGACCGGCTTGTAGAAGAAACTACGCAGTCCACAAAAACCGAGAAGCTTTATTGAAAGACTGCGATTTTGACACGGGAGGCTGCAGTTCGTTTCCTGTTTCCGACAGTCGGCGATGGTTTTGTTTAATCATGACAACAAGTCTTACAAGTACTTAATTGTACCTGTCAATTATTTTTGGATAACTGAAGTTTGCACTACTTTCTACACATTCCTGAAATATTTGCACTCAAACCTGTTGTTAATAAAAGATCACTGAAGCATTTAAACTAGTTGACATTAGTAGACTCTGCTAACACACACCTGCTCTGAAACTGACATAAGTCTGGAGTTACCCAACGAAATTAGAAGCGTTCTAATGATGAAATATAATCCATACTCAACTCAGGTCCTGTGATCTGTTTCCAGTCGGGCAAACCAGAGCACCTAAGAGCATTCCAGTAGACCAAACTCGATCCATTATTAATTAGGCAGCAGCTCAATCAGTGTTGGATCGATTAAAGGTTCTGTTTTTACAGTACAGCAGTCACACCAAGCTGGTAAATATACCCCAGAGGGAGATCAAGAAGAGGGTTTGATGGATGGGAAGAGACAATGGAGAAACAGACACCTTAGAGGAAGGACATTCTACATTTTGTTGCCATTTCAAAGTGTTTATACCTTGTTGCTAAAAAACTCTTTGCTGTCATGAGTCACGAGGATAACTGTTTAAGTCCTTAAGCTTAACACATGCACACTAACACACAAATGCATGTGCATGTGCCCGCACGTACACACATAGCAAATAAACAGCACAACACAGAGATTATACAAATTGTATAGAGAGTGTAGTGTTTCATTGCCCTCTGCAGGCTAATAAAAACAACACAAACAAATATAAGTAGAACGTTTAAAATCAACTATAAGTAGAATACATAATGTAATATATAGGGTTTGGGTTTCTATACATCATTAGGCATTGTCATACTGTATATGATCTCTATCTTTCTGTGGAGATCTTAAAGTGAGTGATAACTCTCTGAGGAGTGATCAAAGACCATCCATACGCACACGCACACGCACACGCACACACACACACACACACACACACACACACACACACACACACAGACACACACATATCCCTGTCCCTTTATTCCTCTCCGAGTCACATCAGCTTGCCAGCTTTGTCTGCTACACATCTCACCGTATGCCCCACCATCTGGGGACGTTTTCTCCTGCCTTTGTTTCATCCTTCTGTTCTCCCTCTCCCTGCCTCTCTATCTGCTTTTTTTTTGTTTTATCCCCTAACTTCCTCTGTTTTTTACCCTCCTTCCCTCATTTCCTGTCATCTGAGAGTGTGAACTGTGCATTTCCTCCACAGTGTGTTGTGCTGGGTCTCAGGTGAGAGCTGTCTCCTTCTGTGGGCTTGGCAATTGCCTGTAAGCTCCCCCTCTTCTTTCCTTTGTAAGGCCCTCCGCCTCTCTTTAGGAATATGTTAATTGCTTCTGGACACTGATCAGTGTTCATTAAATAGGCCTGTATTCACCATAGCAGATGCTCATTCAGTGTAGCAATTATTGGCGGTTTTCTTTTGCTCGTTTTTTTTTCTTTCTAAGAACGGTATCTGTGGAGGGCTGAAGAGGGCACACATGTAATTACTTCTCAGTCACTGTTTGTCTTGCAATTAAGTCACCAAATACTTAACATTTTAATACAATTATTTATATCTCAAGCTTGTTAAGTATATATAGTATAGTATAGTATAGTATAGTATATAATAATAAAAATAGCTTTGGTGTGTTCAATTTAAGTCAATTTAAGTAATTATGTTTGGATTGTGGAACGATCAGATGAAAACAGTGTTCATCTCTGGCCTCCTGTACATCACAATACATGGAAACATCTTGTTAGTGTACAAGAAACATATTCAAACCTGAGCAGGCATGAGTATCTGTGTTACTAAAAACAAAACAAAAAGTATTTATTTATTATATTTCTGTATTTAAATTCATTTAAAATGTATGAAAAATGACTTTTGTGCTACTTTCAATAACATCTAATTAAGAGTGTGCATAATTGTTTGTTTGCTTCATCTCTGGCTCTTTGTCTCTCGACACAATGCTATCATTCCACTGTGACCAGAGAAGCGTTTCCTAGACGACAACAAAGACTTGGATAATGATGACAGATGATATCACACAACGGTGCTGTTGTCAGGGTGATGGGTCAAACCTTTTAACGAGGACTAATGCAAGTCTACAGATCAAAATATTGTGTATTTGTACATACTGGCCTTGGAAAAAAAGATATAGTATCAGTTTAGAGTCCCAAATACTAATATGTATTATTGCGACAGAGGTGTAACTTTCTTCACTCGTGTTAGTGCCAAACTAAAGTTGGTCAATCGGTCTGCAAGCCAGGTTGTAATGTATTTTGTTCCTGTTGTATTCATGATCCTCAGAGGATGGTTTCTAATGAGAGTGTACCTCTTGACATTTCACCATTGTTTATGTTCCCATAGAGCAGGGGTGTCAAACTTATTTTAGTTCAGGGGCCACATGCAGCACAATTTGATCTCAAGTGGGCCGGACCAGAAACATCAGAACATAATAACCTATAAATAATGACGACTTCAAATGTTCCTCTTCGTTTTAGTGTACATTCTGAAAATGTTCAAATTTAATGAACTATCTTTTTTACAAAACATTATAAACCTGAAATTTCTTAAGAAAAAAAAGGTGCAATTTCAACAATATTGTGCCTCAGTTTATCATTTACACGTGTGAAACAAAGTCAAAGTTTTCTAAATTGACGTCCCTAACCTACAGTAATTGACTTAACAAGCAACTTAACAAATGTACTTATTGAGTCAAACCGAGTCAAATCTTTTTTCTAAACCTGAACAAGTAGTTTCGTTGCCTAAGCATAACATTTTGGTTTTGTTAACCACATGTTTAAAACTGAAAAAGGTTGAATACAGTTGAATTGTATGGGAATGCACTTGTGTAGGAGACAAGGTTGCAATGCCACATCAGAAGATTTAAATAATCAACACAACAGTTACCGCTGCTGTGCCATGTGTGTAAATGCGCACAGTAACTCTCAATTTTGATTCACGTGCATCGGCCCTGCTGCTGTGTGAAGGTCACAGGTATTTAATGAGGTCAAAGAACAGGAGCATACATTCTACATTTGTTTGGTCAGTGTGAGACAGTATCTGAAATAGGCTGTTACAAGCCAAAGGTGTGAGAGTTGGCAACGCTGTGAGGCCGAAGGAGCCGAAGGAGCTGAAGGAGCTCCCGCAGGGTGCGATTTGGATGTCAGGAGGAAGAGCTCTGCTTCGGTGGGCTCCGGTCCAGTTTAACCCCTGTGTACAGCAGTTCCACTACAGTCAGTGCTCAATGCCCACACCACGTTCACATACAAAAGAACATACAACCTATAAAGAGCACTGACAATATATCACATCCCATCCAAGAAGCTGAGAACTACAAGTCTGAAACTCAACTCCAGTGAAGAAAACTTTTGTTCATCCACTGTACATGAAGATTTCTTTATTTCTGGGTCAACTCCATTAAGAGTTCAGACTGAAGGGCTCATCAACTGATGATGAAACCCTGGACTGATTAGTACATTCATGTCCAGGTAGAATATATTATATTAGAGTGGTAACTGGTTCTGAGTGACCCCAGTAGTCATTAATGTCCTGATACCCAAAAGGCTTGGATTTCTCTTTCTGTGCCTCTCTTCCCCATTATTTCAACCATTGTACGACCCCCCACTCACAATCATATTGTCCATCAGTAAAGGCATAATTATCTTTTAACCCCTCAGGATTGTCGGACGGATGAACAGGTGTGAACATATCATATCTAAGGTATATTAATAGGTAGATATTATAACAAGTTTTCTCCAGTTATCATGCATTCCAGTCTCCAGAGCTCGTATGTCTCCAGGCTCATGATGAATGCCCCGTTTTCTTTTTTCTCCTTATTCCGACATGGATGGTGAGATTATGAATGTTGTAGAGCAAAGAGACAGATTTCATGTCTAAATGTATGGTTCCTATAATTCTCAATTTGCAATATGTCTGTCGATGTAAAGCACTCAGTTAATTGGTCAATAATTACACACACGCATGCACATGCACACACACTGAAGGAAATACTGGCTCATATGTCATTCATCCAGATGGAGCACTTCAATGGGCCTTTTAACTGTCACTTGAAACCATAAACACATGGACACTCTCACACACACACACACACGCACACACACACACACACACACACACACACACACACACACACACACACACACACACACACACACACACACACACACTCGCACACACAGAAAGTAAAATGTTTCAAAATAAGTGAAAACATGCAAGTGTATCAGGGGTGTATATGACCTTTAATTAAGATGCAATCACTATTTTAAGGTCAATGCAAAATGACATGCACACATTAGAAAAGCCATCTTAAGATATCATTGAATACATTACGCAATTCAATTGTCAGTGTTCTGATAGGTGCACCGATACGGTAGCTTCTGTATTCTTTTAAATTCTCATTTTGGAAATACACTTTACAGAGCAAGAGGAGAAACCAGCCAAACTCCTGCAGTCGGTGGACAGATTGTCCAACAGAGCAATGACCCCCTTCAAAGATTATAAAACTTTAGCTTTAGCTTTGACCATATGTTTTATTCATGGAAAGTTCTTATGAGATTTAAATATAATTGAATCCTTTTATAACCACTGTAAGGCAACATATACCACGAGAACAGATCTCTTGAGAGCATTATACAGTGCTGTTCATTGTCCATGACAGTTGTTCAGAAGATCAGCCACTGACCTGCTTTTAACCATAAAATACTAATTAGATCCATTAATTAGCCCAGTCCAGTGAGATTCATGGCAATGAAATGGTCTGTCTAGAGTGTTGGATATATGTGTCATTTTAGTTCATTGTACATGTACATTACACTGAGGTCATTTTCTTATATTAAAGGCTAATTACTATGAGGAAGAATAGACAAGTCAAATTGATTTGGAGTGTAACACAATAAAGTATAATACTGTCCATGTGTGAATGTAACTAATATGGCGAAAGAGGGTGGTTGGCAAAGGGAATAGGAACACCAAACCGTGTTTCATTCCCAGAGCAATGTGTATGTGTGTGTTGGTGGTCTAGTGGTGTTTCAGTTAGAACAGTAACTAAACAAGACAGGTGAAACAATGCAATATGTTAGACTGGGATCTTTGTTATTTTGCTCATGTGAGGGATTTTAAGGCCAGCATTCATATCTTTACAGTTGAGAAACAATCTGGAGCTGTACTTGTAATTGCAACCGGTGATTATTTTACCCATATTCATCTATGAATTCAATTACATTTAATGCAGATGCAGGGATAGTCCTTTACCGAGCAATCCCACTGCAGGGATGTTGAAATGTGGGGAAACAGAGAGAAAAGCAAACTATTTGGAAGTCTTCTCTCTTAAATAATGTGGACTCTGACAACTATTCATTACTAAAATGCAATTTTGAAACATACATCTTTATATTTTCTATCTTACTATAGACCTTTTTTTTTTTAAAGACATGTCATAGTTGGAAAAGCACAGGTGACATTGATACAATTAACAGCATGCACAATAGCAGGACCTCCTCTAAGTGGAATGCATCCATCATTAATGTTATTGAATACACCTGTGCTTTATAGCATAAGTGAAAATGTTTGCTGTTAAAAGGTCTATTATTGGGCGTCCGCTTTAGGTAGCAACGGAAGGTGCCTGAGAGGAGATAGGTCATTAAAGCACATGCAGTTAGCGCCCCCTTCTGGTAAGAAGCCTTATGTGACTGTTTTAATTCTGTCCCTGTGCCATAAAACAAATAACTATTTAGTGGAGATCTCGATGTACACTCCACGGCCTGATTCATGTCCTGCACTATAGATTCTGTATTGTGACCCAAGTACCGTACTCTTGTCTCTACTGCAGTGTCACAGAGACAAATCCATGTGAATGTATTCTGATAGTAATACCTGTGCGAAATACTGCAAAAGCAGCTTTCATTATAAAGACTAACATATCTACCTGTCAACATTGGAATTTCAAAATAAGGGAAATTCTTTGGCGGACTCCGCCCATATTTTAACAGCTCTCAGCCACCCAGCCCCCACCCATATAATGTAAATGTAAACACATAAGGGACGAGTTTATACATTCACGAAATACATGTTTATTTAAAGTATGTATTACTTGTACAAACATGTTTATAAAATGTATGTATTTTATTTATTAGTTAATATCATCAATGTATTTGATGATTGATGAGTTGTGTGGCTTTTGTTTTCCCCCACGAGGACTTCCTTGCGATGGCAGAGTCTGGAAACATGTCCGCTAAATTGCGACTGAACTCATTGCAGAAGCTGAAGGCTACATTATTTTTGACGCAAAGCATTCACATCTTTCCCTCAGCTTTGGTCACTTGGTTTGCCTCCGACACAGTTCTTATCACACATGAAGTCATTGACAGTGTATGTTTTGTGCCTCTTGGCGTGCTTGTGCTTGGACGCTTTTTCATGCTGGTGAACATCGTTTTTTCCGTCATGTGCGATGCTAACATCTGAATGGCACACTTTACAAAAAGCATGAGTTTGCCCGATTCTGCTTTTTATTAAATAAGGGAAGGTCTCCTCTCATTTGTCTAGTTACTTACATAAAGTTTTAACTTTTTTGGCAGGTACAACTGTGTCTTCATCTATCTCCCGTTCACTGTGACTCTTATCCATATGTTTCGTCTTCTTCTGTGTTATTGTTCCTGTTTTCTTCTTCTGTGTGTTTACTGCCGGATAACGTTTTTCAGCTCATGCTAAACATAATACTGCCACCTGCTCTATTGGAGGCCACTGTACACTTTTTTAAATTAGGCAAATTGAAAGGTTAAAAATACGGGATAATTACGGGAAAATATTTAAACGGGAGGAAAACGGGATAGAAGGGAAAATACGGGATAATCCCGGGAAAAACGGGAGGGTTGACAGGTATGAACATATCATAAATCTGAGTGATTAAGAATATACTACTGTGGATGCTTCAACAATGTACATTTACAAACATTCTGCCTTGACCCTAGTAAGTTAAATGATCAGTATTATACAGTATGATCAAAACCTTTTTTATCTACAAAATAGGCCTACTTAAACCTAACTTGATACAACACATTATTATATAATTATTGACAGCCAAACTGTAGTTTGTCAAAGTGCATCCAAGCACAGAACTGGCTCTCTAACAATAACAACACTGTGATACAACTCAAAGGTCTAACTAAACTCCTGTTTCTGTTTGGGGTGGCAGATAGTTACCAAAACCGATCCATATCTGTGTGGCACTGACTGGCCTTTCACATGTTTTTTTAACAACTCTAAACATCAATCAGATCACAGTTTGTCCTTGGGCGATAGAACCATATGGCACATTACCAACAGCTGTTGATCTACTTTACTGCTCTCTGTAGTCAAATGAAAGCTGTATCCTGTCACATCCATTCTTGTGGTGTAAATATATGGTCTGTATTGTCCCTATAAGTACCAAGTCTTTTAATTCCTTTGTGATTTTTATTTCTAACTCTTGATTGACGTCATCCGCTCTGAAGAGCACACTATCCCTTGTGTTAAAGTATCCTTTTAAGCACTAGTCTTTAATCACACTGCTGCCTTCTCTGGTGAGTAACTTTGATGTATTTTAAGTGGCCCTACTGCCAAGCTTAAAAAGGTACAATTAATAAATTCAGTTCATGTCAAGTACTATGACATTAATTCATTTTTACCCAATTATGCATTAGGGGAAACTGGATTTGTGAGCTTGCCTTGCTGTCACTATAATGGATGCATTTCTTTCAGACCTGTTTATGTCTTTATACTGTTTTACATATCAGGACCTCAGGGAACCTTTAACGTTGTGCTGATAAGAAGTCTTCAATGTATAAACACTATTTAACTTATTTGCAGAAGACTAAATTCAGTCCCCAGATAATATGATATGAGGAATTGCTTCCTAGCTGCTCCTGCACTTCCTGGGCCAGAAGTTTCCAAAATATCTACACAGCCACTTCTTTCTAGTAAAAATACTCGCCACGTTCTTTTTTCAAAGTTCATCATAAAACATCACAATCTCAACAAAACTACAAATGTAGGAGGCATTGAATGTTCAAAAAAGAACCTGCAAAACTTAAACAGATTTGGCTAGAACCCTACCGAAAGGATTCAAAGTGTTACCTTGAGAATATAAAAGGCATTTCCTGAAACGTCCTTGCAGGGTCCAAGTCAGACTCAGAACCTCTCCTCAGTTGGAGGTGCCTGGAATACCTCCACAGGGAGATGTGTATTAGGCACCTGAATCAGACGCCCCTACCACCTCAATCTCCTCCACCATGCGTACCCACATGACCCTGGGGGCTGTGCTGTCGTACTCCCAGGTAGGGTTACCCAAGACAAATTAGTCTGAGTCAAGGGGTCAGAGGCAATTCCAGAACCTGTATGAATCTGCGACTTCTGGAAGAAGCTCCTTTGCCCAGAATAGGTAGACTGGGGCCTTCTAGACCCAAGCCAATGCCTGGGTATCAGGCCTGTACTCATGGGGCCCAGTTGGGCTCAACTTGAAGGGGCATGGAGCCCACTATTATAAGTCTAGACATAAGGATTGGGTGTATTGTCAATTGGGCAATGGGTGAACAGCCAAAACTGAAAATGAATGAATACCCACACAGAACACTACATTACACTACAGCTCTGCATCCTCCCATCAAAGATTAATTTATCCATCTCTCTATTGCCATCCATTCAACCGATACGTCTATCGTCTAACCATCTCTACAGTAAAATTCCTCGGACACAATGCAACAGTTGTATTCACCACTAGATGTCAGAGCCAGACAGTCTATTAGCTTTGCAGGGCAGATCAAACATTGGCCTGGTTTCCATCGGAGACTTCAAGGACTAGCCCAGGCGGAGTCATTTTTCATGACACCCTATTCCCCTCAAGAAATCAATTCACTGCTTCTATCCTATTTGGAATGTTTTTATGGTAGCTGTGGTGGACTGGCACAAAAACACACACATTGGATTTTAATTGCACGTCATGTGCAAAGGCAAATTGGCAAATTTGCATGCATTGAAGAAGAGAGCCCTGGTGGGATTAAATCTTGAGGGTTTCACATGTAAGAGATTATGTGGGTCAGTCATACAGTATAGCACATGTAGACGTGTAGAGAATGTAAAAGCTGAGCTCTGTCACTAGGAGCACCACAAAGGAAGGAAAGAGGGAAAGGAATCCCAGGAGTTGATAAAAAATAATTAAAATATAGGGATTTTAACAGAGAAGGGTAACAAGACAAAGAGAGACAAGGTGAAAGATAAAGGATTTACCAACCTTTTTTCTCTCGGAACACTATCATCACCTGACAAAATCCTTTAGAACTATTTTGGAAACAAAACATCTGATAACCATGATGATATTAGCTTACAGGAAAAACACCATGCTGTTATTGTAGCTGGCTTCTTGCAGGGAATCACAAGAGGTGGTTTATACTGTCTATTTCTAACCACAATTTTTTTCACCAAACAAGTTTGACTGACAGACCAGAATAGTGTTACTACTGAGGAGGAGGTTGTTTTTCTGAATAATGTAATTTCTTTTTCATTTCAAAGGTGGAACATGTTGTGGACAAGTGCAGCTGGTTCACCCTTTAAAATGTCATAATACAAGTTGAACCAATAATTTTCCTTTTGGAAAAACTTTCAAACATCTCAGTTCAACCTCAACAGAACTTAAGGATTTACATTGTGAAATTCTACCCTGTCATTGGATGTTCCTGTTAGAGCTTTGCTTTAATTACAAAAGCTTAAATGTGACTTTTACAGTTATGCCTGAGACTGTTAGGAATAGATCCTGTTGGCAGCACTATCTAAAAAGGTCCAACAAAATTGCTTTGATAAGCCCTTTTTTGGCTGCTCCGCTAAACCTAATGGAACATTTTGGATCTATTGTTCATCACTTTTGCATGCATTTCTCTTCAATTAGGCATGACTTACAATAATAGGCACAGTATATTTGGAAATATTGGTATTTGGAACAACAATCCAATACATTTATATGGCATTGAAACATGGTTGCCTACATTTTTAGATCCCCAGCTGCAAGCTGAAAAACATACACGAACAGCTCCCTCAGTGCAACAGTTTCCTCAGTGAGAAGTCAATTCTCATTAGCCACCATGCTAGGTCCATTAGTCACCAGCTGGTAATGACTGCAGAAGCCAAACTGCTTAGCGCAAAGTCAGCATAACAACTGTTCACAAAGGTGGTAGCAGACTGGTGTACAACCCTTAAGCTTTATGAGAGTATTTATTTCTGTATTTGAAAAAGATATCATTTTACAAATCTGACTTGAAATGTAAGTATCTTCAAGATCATTGAGGAATATATATGTAAAACTCTTATATTGGCAAATAAAGCAAACCATTTGTTTCAATTTATCTGTTTTAATTGATGACATCAATCATAGAGGTTTTCATTTTCTGTAAATTATATATATCTCGTTGAGAAAAGATCTGTTTCCTCTTTTATCTCTCGCGGTCGGGCTAGTTTTTTTGCTGCCTCTCTCACTTTTGCTGTCAGTCTCAGGTCTCATAGGTCAAGGAGACATAATGTCCTGCGGTGAAGAAAACTTGAATACATTACTCATTTTATCAAAGGAATTAATTATTCTTAAGCTATGTGTTCTGCATATAATCAATCAAACCTGACATATTACAATCAACACGTTTCATAGCATTTCTCCTCAGCTCTCGCAAATCTGTGTTGCGTGTGCCCTTCCTAAGGCTCATCTTTTTTGGGTTTCATTGATTTTCAATGTAAAATACAAGATTTCCTTTTTTTTGTGGCAGCAAATCAGTTTCCCCTTATTTGAATATCCCCTTGTACCCGAGAAGATACACAGCTATATATTTTTTCCTGTGACATTCAGCAAAATGCATCAATAAGAGCTAAAATATTATAAACTGTTGGTCAATTTACTTGAAACATATTTAGAAACATAATACTACTTGATAATGTAATTATGTTACCTTACTAATAAATTCAAAGCAAAACGTTAATTTTGCTATATATATATATATATATATATTTATTACATTATTTTTATTAGTCAGCACAGCTCAGAAAAATGTGCCCATAAACACTGTGTTGTATCTTTTGTAACCCCTATAAACATATGAACATGAAGAGAATATGCAACACTGTAGTAAAAGCAGTCAGTCTACATGCTGCAGGAACAGCCAGCTTAATGTTAATTACATGCAGCACATCAGAAGTGCAGCCCTCTCAGTCAAGCTGCAGGCTTCACACACGCTTTAAACTGTGAGCACTCAGGAGATTCCTGAATGTAGGCTTACCGCTTACGTTAACAAGCAAGCTAATGAGACACAACATGTAAAGCATTTCTCCTCCGCCTCCCTAGCCCACCAGCCCAGCACCAAGCTAACAGGTCAAAGACCAGCCATCACTGAATGCACAGAAATTAGATTAATATCACCCCGCAGTCAAACTCCTGATGACAGGAGAAGAAATGTAGATAAGTAATTGTAATGCAATGTATCGAATTTAAAATTTGAACCACTAATCGTTGATGAAACAAGTAATCACATTACTGTAATGTGTTACTAATTAATGAGTTACTGCAAAGCACTGTTTACACTGAACGTCATTTTCATAATTTGTATTTCATTGATATATAAAATCCTAATTTCAACTACTTTTTAATAATAAAATCACTGATGAATTCACATAGCCTATACCACAATATTGTAGAATACAGAAATGTGTTCACAAATCCAACCACATGTCTATACAAGAGCTCAAACATTTCATAAAAGTGCAACTTCTCCAGCAAGAAGAGAAATAAGGAAGGGCAAGCTTGCAGAAGGTAACAGACAAACCTTGAAGTGAACACACTTTATTTGAGTTTGATCAGTGACTCTTTGGAAAACACCACACACCGAGGGACTGCGTGTGCTCAAACGCCTCACGCAAGTTTACTGCATAACCGAGCTTGACTTCCACTATTATCGGCAAACTCTGATTAAAGAAATATTTCAACGGCATCCCAAACTGCGAATCAACGCTTTTTCTGAGGCAAAGTCGACTTCATCAGCATGTACCTCACATGCAGCAGTGTTCAGGGGGCAAACAGCAAGGGAAGGAGAGCTGAACTAAGTGTTACAAAGAACTATAATGAATATTTACAGAGCGAGGGTAACAGAGGGAAACAGAGGGAAGTAGATGGAAAGAGCTGAAAAGGCTCATGCTCCTCGTACACACACATTCACAGCCACACTCCTCCAATACAAACACTTCTATGCATGCGCAAAGTTTTTAGTGACTCCTTCTAATCATATTTCTGACATATTAATATTTAAATAGTGCTCTGTTCCTGTCTCAACACTTACTGAGCTTCTCGACATCAAAAAAAAAGAAAGATGTCAGCTGAGTTTTCAATATCACGCATTTCAGAGCATTGAAAGCGCAGCACAAGTGTCTCTCTGAGATGATGACACCTCCTGTGGGGAGGATTAACTCCAAGCCAGTGGAATAGGAAACAGATATTGTCATTGGATGTGTGTGTGTGTGTGTGTGTGTGTGTGTGTGTGTGTGTGTGTGTTTGTGTTTGTGAGTGTGAGAGAGTTTATTATGCCTTCAAAAGAATGTGTGTTTGAACGTGTTTACGTGTGCTATGTGTACATCTTGGTAAATGAGTGTTCATGATGTGTTCGTGTGCGTGCACATTCTTGTTCTAGTCAGCTTGATTATGCCTTTATGTATGTTCTTTTTCTGTCTGCGTTCATCATGTAGAGCATATACATGTGCATGTAATGTGTAGTGTGTATGATAACACAACTGTGGGGTCTGAACGCTATTTGAACATCTGCCACAGTTTACGTTCCTGCTGGCCAGTGGCCGGTTATTTATTATTGCTGGCGTTCTCTCTCTGTAATCCCCCAGCTCTCTAAGACAGCAACACTGTTCTGCCATTATCTCTCTGTATCTGCCTCCCCTTTTTAATTTCTTTACGCCTTGTTTTTCTTATTCTGTTTTCTGAAAGACAGTTTTTAAATGTGTTGAAATTCTGTGAGCTAAATGCTGTGGGTGTAGAAAAAGGCTTCTGGTAGCTGAATGTATTTGTTCATCGAAGGTATGATTACATGCTTGAAAATATGGTCCACTTTCTAGCCTTTTTAAAGACCTTTCAACTACATTTCCCATTCTTTCGTCACCAGATACAGTTTGCATGAATGTCATGGAACTATAGAAAACATTTTTCACATTCAAATATTTCCATATGTGTTTTTGTCTCATTTCCCAGAATGTCCCAGAGTGACACAATAAATGTGTGATCCTTAATTGTCATTTTTTAGTTTTCTGACTTTATATTTCAGTCTCAAGCTTTCTTCTATTATAATATGAAGAAACAGGCTGAGACTCAAAGCATGTCTCACAGAAGAAGAACAAATGCCAGCCTGTGTTATTACAAACAACTAATGGAACTTTAAGAAGTTGAACACGTCTGTTATTCTTTAGCATGCGTCATGCGCAGCTTTGCCAACAGCAATATGATCATTTGAATTTCTAATGCCCATTGAAATTAACCACTTAAGTAATGGAAAGAAAAAACATAAACGCAAGTATTTGAAATGATAGGACAGACATGAGCGTTTGTTGGAACGTGACATTCCCCTGTACCAGCAGCAGCCTGCAGGGGCTCAGGTGTTTCCATCTGCCTCCAGGCTATTGGGTCATGTTTTGCAGTAACAGCTGTGCTTACCCCAATATGTGGCTGGCTGGATAGTGCATGCCAGAGTGAAGTAAAAAAAAAAAAAAACGGGTCTGATCAGGACAGAAAGACTAAAGAAATGTTAAGTTTCCAGTTAGGAATGCACACTGTACGTACTCGTTCCTCTCCTTACGTGTTGACCCGCACTTTAATATACATACGATACACACAAATGAAGTCATTGGATTTTCTCTTCATCATTTTCTGTTTCCTATTTGCATTTATTCATTTGTCTATCAGGAACGGTGCAAATTATTCAACATTAATACAAATGTAAATTTGTCCGAGTTAGCAAAGATTGACTCATTTTCATCTGTAGTTGTTTGTCAGAATGTTAAAATGTTAAAATGGCGCTTGCTGCAATGATGAGGCATCTGGCATTTTAATTAGTTAGACAGTTCACATTAACCTCACACAGAAATAACTAAATTAGCCATTTTTAGTGCAATGAGCTCCATTTTCAAAAACAGATTTTCTCCGGTTACCACGCATTCTCCAAGACATTAACTCGACGAGCAGACAATACTTAGCATCTCATCTGTCTCTCTTTGTCATTCTCTGTACATTTCACTCCTACGTTTTCTAAACTTCTGTCTCAAAGTGGTTCTTCCTGTTTTGTTGGACTCTTTTTCTTTCTTTCTCTGTTTGTATCTCCGTCAGTTTCAGTCAGTCTCTGATGATTCTCCCCCTTCTCCTTCCCCGTGACTCTCTTTCTCTGTGCTTCAGTGACTTTTTGAAGTCGTTTGTGATGAGAGATTTTTCATCCATTCCCTCACCCGTCCCACCATGTTCTCTCAAGTTTATTTTATTTTTATTACATAATACATTTCAGTCTGATGTGCTGTCACAATAAATCTCCCTGATGACAATGTGGTCATACCGACATCGAACAGTATCTTTACTGTTTTCTCTTTTTGATCAGTTCTTTGAGAACTAATATTATTTGAGCTGAAAAGGTTGCATGAGAAATACGAATTACAAAACTCAAACATTTATGGAGTTTTTTAAATAGGGGTTAAATGGTTGTAATTAAGTATTTTGCAGAATTAATTTTATTAGTAGAGGGTTCATGTGAAAAGTTTGGCATGAAGCCGCTTTGATGTACACAATACAGTATTTAAACAAGATTAGGTGGACGACTCATATCCCAACAATGCAAATACAGATCAATTCAGTTGGGAAGTGAGTGTTTGTATTATATGTTTAGAATTGAATTACTTTATTGTTTAAGGGCAAACCATTTTGAGCCTTACAAAGCTGTCCCAAGAAAATGGGCACTGTTCACTTTTCAAGGACCACCATGACAGTACCATTCTCTGATGTTGATGTTAATATTTGCAGTGAGGATACAGCCCTGCCTGACCACAATTCTCTAAGGGCATGACCAGATGTAATGTGCAAAAGAAATGTGTGTGCCGTTTGGTGCAGTTCAACTCACCACTCACTGTGTTTGCTAGTTTGGTTCGATTTGTTTGGGCTGGTGTAAAAGCTGTCAATCAAACTCAGGTGAAGACCAAACAATGCATTGGGCCACTTCCAAGCAAACTCTAGTGCAGGTTTGTTTTTTAGCGTGAAAGCGAAACGGACCAACCCCAGGATTTGAACCAACCCGTTCTCGTTCCCTGCTTGTCACACACGGATGCCTGGCCCTTGGCGTCACTTTGTAACGCACTGAGTAGACCTACGCGTCAAACTATGCCGCTCCGCTACAATCACAGAAAACAACGTGGTTAACCTTGGGAATTCAAACATAGGTTTTGGAAAAGATTGTGGTTTGGGTTAAAAATATGTGACGTAACTCCAACTGCACAAAATGACCCCGAGACACAGTGAGTGTGTAGGTAGAGGACAGATGTTTACAGGCACTAACAAGCAGTTAATCATACTTCTAACACACAGGCAGGGCAAACATTTAGTTTGAAATAGCTCCAAAACCAATCCATTGCAGCAACAACAAAAATAAACCTTAAATAAGGTATTGATCATCATGACTGTCCAATTAACATGTGAGCCAATGTGACTTTCATTTACATTCCCTGGTGAATTCATAATTTGGCAGTCTGACCTTTAATGAATAAAGTATCAACAACAAGCCGCTGCATGTGATTCACATTCACAGCCTTTTAAATGAGACTTTGATGAGCCCTGCGTCTCCACACTGACATACTGATTGTCACTACTGAGAGTCTTGAGTGTTGACTAAACACCAGTGTCTGTTCAGGTGTGAATTTCTGCTCACATGCCAAGAGTGCACGTCTATTCATGCTTGCCTGTCGACATTCATTAAGCTGTGTGTGTGTGTGTGTGTGTGTGTGTGTGTGTGTGTGTGTGTGTGTGTGTGTGTGTGTGTGTGTGTGTGTAGCTCATCATTTCAACTTATTCCCCCAGCCTGCACACCAACCCATCCACTCCATCTATATCCCAGAAGGATCAATTATGTCCACTCCGCTTCATGTGTTTGTGTTTATGCATTCTTGTGCGCCATGCATCAGTGAGTGTTTTGTGTTACTTGTATGAGTTTAGATATATATATATATATATATATATATATATATATATGATGAGCTTTTATATATACGCATATATCTCTGTGAGTCTGTTTGAGGTCGTATAAAATGTGTTTGTGCTCTGCTGTTTATATCCTTCTTCATTCTCCTGTTTTGCACACCAGTCCACCTGTCCATCCAGCTCTGAGGTACTCTTTCTCCCATGAGGCAATTATCTCCAGTCTGGTTCATGTGTTTATTATCTGAATAAGTGGCTGTGTGTTTAGTATAGAGAGAGACCGAGTCAGAGAGGGAGAGAAACGACATCTGTAATAAATGGAAGATGAGGAAGATATTTTTCCTCTGGATTCAGTCTCCCAGTTTTTTTCCTTTCTTCTGACCTGTTTCTGCCTTTTGTCCCAACCTTTCCCCCTTATATACTCTCCCCCCCTCCTTACAACCTACATTTCTCACTTTCTCCAATCCTGCAGCCTTTTCTCTCCACTGCCTCCTCTCTTGTTTTCCTCTTTCTTGTCTCCCCCAAACCCTAACCTCCCTTATTTCCTTTCCTCTTCTTTCCACATCCAATCATCCTTTCCCTTTCACTTCTCTGAATCTGCTCAGTTCTCCCCCTTCCTCCTTTCGCCTCTTCATCTATCTACCCCCCTCTCCCACCCGTATCTCTTCCCTCTTGCCTTTAGGGTGATATAAACATCAGCTGGGCAGAAGGAATCTGGGTTTCAGAGCAGCAGACAGGTGAGACTTCAGACTTGAAACACTTTGGTAGAACATGGACATATGCTTGTTCCTGCACACCTGCCAGATTACACTTATCTCCCTCGATGGATTTCAGTATTTTTCCTAGCTCCCTTTACCCTCTCTGACCCTGGTATCCAATTCCTTCCATGCTGTTTATTCCTCTCCACACTCCAGTCCTTACTAAACCTCTCAACACTGTTTCTCTACTCCTCCTCTTCTTGTCTCTGGATTGTCAATGATTTGTCATTCGTCAATCATTTTAGGCAGCTGTTCCAGACTGGTAAATAACACACAGATATATCCATGCATATACACACGTACACACGCACACATTTAAAACACTCTCACATAGATTACACACTTAAGCAGATTGCACTGCAATGACTCAACGTATGACTCAACACAAAACCTCACAACGGCAGAACCGTGTTACGCACAGTGTGTTAGTGCAACCAAGCAGCTTTCACTGAATGTAAGGGTCAGTCTGAATTACAATGTCATTCATAAATATGATGGCTCAGTAGTGAGCTATTTTATGATTAACCAATCGAAGATATTTTGGATTCCCTGAGAGATAACCTTTTACAGTATTTTACCGTTCGTTGGAATACTGGATACTTATGTGTCAAGATCCAAAAACCTGTAGAATTATATTCATTATAAGTGTTTGTCCGTGGGCAGAGATGGGTCATAATCCACCATGGTTGCAGCCTCAATCCCAAATGAGGCTACCCATGTGAACAATGTGTCATGGCGACAGGTGCTTCATCTCCTCTGCCTCGAGGTCATCTAATTAATCTCTTACTGTGTTTCAATTCAAGGGTTGAATCTTTCAAAGTCTGTATTTGTAGACAGAGTATGTCATAATGGGCCACCGCGGTCTGCCTTGTTTCAAACATGAAGCTGCTAAATGCAGTCTTGTTTGAAGGACATCAGTCTGCTAAGTTAACGGTTTAATAAAACATTCAAGACAATCTTATAATATAAATATATAAATATTGGACCCCCTACAACATATGTATACAACTTCAGTTGCATATTAAACTGGGCCTACAATAACATATAGGGCGGCCTAAAGTGCCATGTATAAACTGAATTGTTACGGTGCTACAAAGCTATTAAAATAATAAAAAGAATAGCTGCAGCTGTAGCGATAGTATAGGTGCCACACAGTGATTTAGCATAGGTTAGCTAGCTCACGTGATTGCACCAGGATTCATGGGTAACAGGATATCATTAATGTTGTGTTCATTAAATATTTCTTTATACAAATAGGGTGATTTATCTGTGCTAATAATATGTTGGAGGCGTGTTACTGTAATGCATATTTTCAGACATATTTTAACTTTCAAAACATTGTCAAACTATAATTTGGCCGCCCCTCTGCAGTAACTGTAAGGAGTTAACACGTTGGTTGTTAACTCAGCTCCATTTGAACATATACAAGCATTGTACTCTGAAATAAACATCTGATTAAACACTTTTCATTGCCTTGTACCTTTTTTACTTTTGTGTTCCCTACCATAAAGTACCTTTATTACACTTGTTTGAACTTCCAAGCACTCCGGACCTTTTTTCTTTATTGGAAAGCAAGTTAGATTCACTTGGACATGAAAAATTGCATTTTGCATAATAGGTGACCTTTAACTTGGAAATGTTTGATGTTAAAAGTTGAGGAGGGCTGCCCAAATGCACCATAGGTCTGTGTGAAGAGACTCATTTGTGGAGCAGCCACAGCTTCAGTGCAGTCTTCAGGTCCTCAAAATATCCTGTCACCTGCCTTACCAGCTGCTCGCCATCTGCAATTAGTTTCTGTTACCTCTGCCTGACTTCCATGTTTGCCTTTACTGCCTCTGAACTTTTTACAGTACACATTTTGACTCATCAGAGCAGGAAAAACACAGTTGAAACTAATAACATTAATGATGGCTAAATTCCAATTGAGTGTCTCAAGTCAAGTAAAGGCAATTTAAGACTACAGGAGTTTTGAAATCCTATCAGATTTTAAAATCGGGTTGCATCACGTACATGAGGAGAAACTTCACAGATGTTCTTCTCTCCAATCTGAAACATGCACACACACCACAATATTTTAAAAATAATGGTTTATCACACACACACTACAGGATATTATTAAGATTATTGTGCCAGAGGGATCAATGCACCACGTCACATGATCTCACGTGATCTCGTGGGGAAGCAGGTGTAAACAACATTGAGACTGGCGTGGTGCAACAACTTGCTGTAGAAATTGGAAACATTGGTTCCAAGGAGTTCTCTTCCGATTGTCTGGTTGGGTGAATTGGACATAAATCGCACAAAACTCCTGTAGTCTGAGCCCAGTTTATGCCAGCATGAACAATATCAGAGCCCTGAAACTGGAACACCTAAATTAATTGTAGGCATCGTCAGTGTTATTGGTTGCACCTGTGCTTTTCTTGCCACAGCAAACCAAATTGTCTGCAGTGAAAAGCCGACCAAGTAAAAACTACACCTGCTTTGCAACCTAGGTCTGCTTTAAGGCTCAAGGTTTGTCCTTTTCTGAACTGCACTGCCAAGCCCATTAGTTAACATATAATATGTTATGGTACAGAAATTCAGGAAGTGATTATGAAAGTTGGGTGGAATAATTGTATTGTGAGTATAACTCACTCAGCATAGTGATGGTATATCTACACAGAAGCCAAACAATGTGGACTTGGCTTGAATTAATTATTACATTTCATGTAAATGTGTTCACACAATCTTTGGCTGTCAACAAATGATACATCATTCATAAATCCTCAGTTTTAACCAAGATGTAGTTATATACTGTATGATTTTTGCAAACTTCAATCTACACAGACGTTTGAGCATTGAATTCTGAACTGGGTACCACTGTCCCATCTCAAAAAGAGACAACAAGAGTCCTCTCAACAGTATCGAACATTTTGGCCAAAAAACTAATTTGCATTGTTATTCGATTGGCACTTTAGTTATAATTCTATCTTTTGAGACTCTGGCAATGCGCATCAGTGTAACCTTTCAGCTGGGACACCACTGTGTGTGTTTACCTCGATCAGCCTCTCACTGGGCTGAGATGTCCAGACTTGACAGCACTAGTAAAGGCACCTCGAGGGAGTCATAGAATATTCTGTTGAGGACACCTAAGCACGTGCTTTTTCATCTTATTTGTGGGGGGAAAGAAGAGTCCCATCATGCCGATAGCTATATGTTGCCCCAGATGCCTTTGTTTTGGCCGGGTTTGCTCAAAGTTTTTGACAACATCAGCTGCCAGATCCACATGAAGATAACTAGTCGGTATGCCGTGTCAGTCAATGAGGGCAGGGGTGACGTCCCAGAAACATCTTCAAAAGCTAAGGAAGCACTGCCATGCAAACTTCGCAGTCAATATCAAAGAAACATCACAAAATTATGTATTTTAGACTTTTTATTGCCATCGATCGATGCTGTTGTTGGAATTAAGGACTTTAAAGTGCTTTACATAAGCTGGAAAATCAAGAAATCAAAAAGAAACTGTAAGCAATTTAAAGAGACAATAAGCTATAATGAAATAATGCAAATAAACAAGACACACATAATACAAATGACATGGTGGTGACACTGCAGTGCAAGTTATGAATAAAAAGTCCCAAATGTAACTTTATAAAATGCAGTCCCATGCTTTGATTTAAAAGAATGTGGTGAATGAGATATTTGGTGCATACAAAAACACGAGATGACGATCTGAGAGGTCTGGACAGTTCATCATTTAATATTAAATATTTTCAAATCAATTATTTGACTAAGAGAAAGCCTAGAGGGTCAACAACCATTTACTGTTTACTCACCATATCTTAGGTCACCATTGCACTTCTTCACATGTAAATTCCTTTCCTCTTTCTCCTCTTGTGTCTGCACCAGGTAATATCTAAACACCAGGACTGGATTAAAACCTCTTAACGGGTGGACCACCCTGTGGACGCGGGCATCAGCTGTTCGAGTGACACTTGATCTGAGCCAATTGGAGCTTCCTTAAGATTCCTAAAGCCATCAAGGCCAATCAGTGTCCACCTGATAAGGAAGTGCCAGCCCTCTTCTTCTGTTTACAGACGGAGCCTGTGCCGCTGTCATTGTGTAGCTAATGAACTGCTCGATCTTTAGACATCTGACACTCATGCTTTTATTTTTTCAAATGTTGTAATCTTTTTCATAATTGTATTTATTAATTACAAAATACAAAAATATTACAAGAAATGTATTTGTACTTCCCTTACTTTGTGTCATTATTACTGGCAGGGATAATTGGGTATATAATAGTTATTTATGAGCAATACAAATAATATTGTATTAATAAATATTATAATATGTACACGTGCACAGTTTCTGTGCGCCTGGTGTTACTCTTAGAAAAATATGTCTAATAAATTCAGTTGTTATCCCTTTTATCTGAAATTGGAAGTTTTACTTCATAACACTTGGTGCTATGTTTTTATTGTGTTTTTCAGTCCATACCTACCAGCTATACCCAGCATCTTTTTCAACAACAAACTTCAGGCGGAGTTTATTTCTTTTAAGATTCAGTATATTCAGACCACTATTACTCAGTGCCAGAAGCACTTGGAGTGATTCTTCACTGTTTTGCAAGAACAATAAGAGAGTTATCTTTAGACCAGAATCATGCATCTGGTGCAAATGGTTGAAGAGCAGCTTCTAATTTACTTTGGGTATGTCGTTTGTAGGTATTTTCCATATTTTCGAGTAAAGTCCCCCACCCCTTAAGAGGTTAAGGATTAACAGGTCCCTGAGTGGTTAATGTAAAAGGCCCCCCCAGTCACTTTTTAAACAAACAAGCTGTCTGTAAAAGGATAAGTGAGTTTTCAGGCCTTTTCGGTTGGATATGTCTTATCCATTAACTATATATTATAGTTCTATATATATTATTACATTAACACAAGATTGATTTTCTCTTACAAAATGTTTACAACTATTACATTGTCTTCCTCTTTTTAAATGCAAGGGCTCACTGGCAAACTGGAACCCTGAGTGCACACCAAGGACACCCTGACGGGAGCCCCGGCCACGCTATCAGCTGAATATATTTACCAAGTGAGTTCTTCTTCATGGTGTCCACGGTTAACATACGTAATAAAATCAGAGGCATTATTGAATAATAATAACCTTAATTAACCTTAATCAGTTATTTCGTAGAATATATCCTAACATGAATTAAGATAAATGTCTGTGTGTGTCACATGAAATAGATGGCAATAATCCCATTAAACGCACAGAAGGAATTATAAGGATTAGAGAAGATACAAGGTCACATGGAAGGCCAGGAAAAGACAGGATTCAATAAATTAAATAAACAGTGTGTGTGTTTGTGTGAGAGTGCTTGTTCGGGGGTACATATGAAAACACCTTATGGAAGAATGCAGAATTATTGATCATAATGCTGCTGATGGTTAAATGGTAATTACCAGATTGAAAACATTGATTCTGTGAAGAAAGGCTGTCCTTGGATGAGATTGGCTGTGAGGGAGGGATGTGCATTATCTGTCCTCGTCCTGCAGTCACACACATGAATCTGTGGGCGCCCATACACACCAAAACAAATAGGGTATACGTCATTATCCACAAATGCAGAGCCGTATTTTAAAACCACGAAGGTCACGAGTCTAAATCCCCCCAAAGCAATTTTGACCAGACATTGGATTTTTCTCATGTATTTATTCAATTAACTTTTCAATTACAATTCTTCTAAACTTCTATTTCCTTACATAGGGGGGATGTATCAAAATATCAAAGCTTTCTCCACACTGACGGAAACAAAAATCTAGTTCAGATATACTAAATTCATCATCAGGTTATTTTTGGCTGGCCTAAAGGTTATACAATTTGAAATTAATAGATCCATTCATCCGATCGACTTGCATTGTATTGCTCACAAATTTGGCCAGATGGTGGCACTATAACAGCGATCTTTATGTTTAAACCCGTCGTTTTTTAACCGTAAGTCTCAGAAACACAATAATCTTTTCCTGAAAAACTAATCTTTTCATATAAGCCACGCCCAATTGCCTCTAGATCGATTATTTAAATTTGTGTCCAAATCTCTATTTTCTTTTTGCTACTCCTCCTACATTTTTTTAACAATTATCACCAAATTTGGTACAAACCCTTTTAAGACTTTTCCCTTGGCGGTAGTATTGCCGAGGACCCAAGGGAGTGCAGTGTCGAGTGTGAAAGTAAATCGAATGAGTGGTTCTCGAGCAAAGCTGCAAGCAGCACTTCCATGGGCCAAGCAATCAGCTTGTGTCGAACGGGCACTCCCCAATTGGGTACTGCACTTATATGTGCGTGCACAAACACATACAAGGGCTATGTGTTTGTGTAGAGCTCAGGGCCTCAATAAAGATATCCTACTGTTTGATGCATGAAATGTGCACCGTCAGCATGAACCTGACATCAGATTATATCAACTTTGTTGTCCCTGGAGGCTTTCTTTAAAAATAAAACATACTTTTATGACATTTCTGCTTTATTGGTTGGTGCAGGACATACTGAGCGATACGGGATGATTTAAGACAGACGCGGCAAAGTTCTCAGTATCTGCTGTTCGGCACAGTGCCAAAGAGCAACTCAGAGAAGGTTTAATGCCAGTTCAGTTCCTCCTGAGATGTAAAAAAAACACATTAGCACATGTAAATAATAAATCATGCACTATCGCACAAGGACACTGGTCCATGGCCTCAATTCTCAAAAGTCTATATCCCCAACCTTCAAGCTAACCACAAGGATGCCCACACATTTGCTATTTCTTGTGACCCAATTCAGTTCCCAAAACCTTGGATGATTATCTGTTATGTATCAAATAAATGCTGTTTTTATATTTTTAACCACGTTTCAAAATAATTGTGCATTCTGCACACTGTTAAAATGGTTGATTATGTTGTGATTATAAAATGTTGCCTGTGTTATTATTGATGGCAGCTTGGTGTACTCTATTATTCAGAGGATCTACCGATAAGTAGTTTGCTGATGATTTTTCTTTCCCAGCCCTAAACAAATCCAACCTTTCAACCCTTCATCAATGAACAATAACTAATTCCTTGTTATCTGTATTGTCGTTTTGTTTCCCATCAGGATTTGGTAGTGGGGTTAATTAAGGGCAATTACAGGCAATAACAGAAGCTATTACAGAGGTGTTCTAAAATAAATACCCATGTTTAAAAGAATTACATATTATCTAATATCTAGTGACTTTTCTCATTAGAAACCATCATTACACTACATTGTTTAAGGAAAGTAAATTGATACAAATTTAGTGGACTTCTAAAGTTTCATAAACTGTTCAATCTGATTCAAACTTATATACGCTTATGTGGCAGTGTCCATGTAGAAGATATTCCAGAAAGGTGTGCGTTGGTGAGGGTGTATTGCCAAGGTGATAAAATATAATCTCTGAAGGCCATAAATTAGATCATTGAATTTCAAGATTTATTAGACGCCTGGACACATCAAAGACATTTATAATATAACACAACTTCTGAAAAGTTAGCGCAGTGACAATCAATTCATCTTCCATCTCTTGAGATAAATGAGGCCATTCACGTTTTGGTCAACGCAACACATTTCTAGATGACTTCACATTGTGTTGCAGCAAAAGTTAAGCCAGGTACAACTTTTTTGTTGGACAATCCTATTTTTTTTTGACAAAGCCACATAAACCTCTGTGTTGATACCGCTTTAACTCAATGCTGTCATTGAAATAAATGTGCAGGCCAGGCAGGTTCCCTAAGAACTATGTCCATATAGGATGATTCTGAAACTCATGATTTACATCCAAAGCCAAACACATGAAGTAGTGTGCCCTTTACGTAGCAAGACAGGTGAGGAGTTGGAATGATGGACTGGTATGTAGTGATTTTCATGCAGGAAACTCCATCTACTGTCATAGACCTGCAATTAATTCTTGCTTTTTTAATGGCCTTATCCACAATCTTCCGCAAACCTTAACTTTACCGCTTGTAGATATTTCAGAAAGCAAGAATGTTAAATACGTTGCTAATGGACGTTGAACAAAATCGTCGAACTTGTCCAATATTGAAGTTCTTGTCTGGCAATAAGGTTGAAATGAGGGACTGTGTCGGTGTATCAACACAACCTTTCCAAAGACCTAAACCAGTCTGGAAATAACTACTGCATTTTTCTTGTTTTGTTCTATGGAAATTAATCTGCACTTTTTCCACAACTCTTTAATAGAAAACTCTTTTACGATTCATGAAAACTTCAGTCCTTCACTTTGAAAGGAATAAATGTGATTCAAAAATACTATTTTCTGGTGAGGCTGGCTGAATATTTAGTTTATTTGTGATCCATTCCAGGTGAGGGAGTGATACTATGTTAATGTCTTACTCTTAGGGCATCCAGCTCTCTTATCCTCTCTCTCCCTCACTCTCTGACAGCCTTTTAAGCCATTATGTGATTAAGCTGAGATCGAGCTGATGACTGTCGGATAGACATATTGTAGTATCTAATGACCCTTCCCTCATCCCACATATCCACACTCAGACATGCACAGGACTTCAAGGAAACACCCACATGCTCTCAAATGCAAATCCAAACACACACATACACGCACGGTCTAATGACACTCCTCTCATCGGGTTTTCTGTCAGCTTTCTGTCAATACAGCCCTTTCACAGACACAGCTATGCTAATTAGATACAAAGGCTCTAACAATATTAGCCTGCTCTTGTACAGATAGGCCACTAACACTATTAGCATAAAGCAGCTAAGAGTTATTAAAACAAAAGGACCTAACATAATTAGCGTAGGAAGGAGCAATTTTGTTTGATTTGCTGCAGTGTCGACAATGCTCATTTAAGTAAATGCTAATTTATTTAACAGGCAGATAGAGTCATGCACATATACATTTACACCCACATTCTCTGAGTGCTCCGTGTTGACCGACTTAATCCTGAATCAACAATCCAATCAAACTTTTGGAAATAATATTTGGTTTCCAAACAATCTGCATTCGTATCATTTGTAAAAAAAAAAATCACTGCTTGCTTAGCTCAAGGACAATGAGTCATGAATCTGTCAACAATAAATAGACTTTGCATACAGCTACAGTGTCACAGACTGCATTCCAACAACCCTAAGAGTCTGCAACCGTGCTGGCATTTCTGTGTGGCTGTGTTATGCCAAATTCACATCATATGGGATTAATGATGAGAAATAGTCCCATGTTAACGACATGTGAGCACTTATATGATTACGAGTTGGTCATGTGATGATTAAAGTGCTGTGTGTTGACTATATAACACCATATCCATAACATTTCGGTTTAATTACATTGAACGACAGTCTTTGGGTGATGTGAGGCTTCCATATTTGTTTTGTTTTAGTGTAGGCCTACTTCCATTTTAGTAAGTGCCATGTCACATATATCATAGCTTTCAGTTTCCCAGTCGTAATTACTATAACTCCGATATGACATGAATGGAGCATTAGGCACAACGGTGCTTTGAGCTAAATGCTAACAGGTATAATGTCTGCCATGTTCCCCATCTTAGTTTAGTGTGTCAGCATGCTAACATTTGCTAATCAACACAAAATACATTATGCAGCTGCTGATGAAAATGTCATTAGTTCTCCAGGTATTTGCCATAAAAAAAAGTATTGGATAAATTACAATTTTGGGATTACCATAGTTCCCTCTGTCCTGAGGGGAACATAAATATCTGCACCAAATGTCATGGTAATCAAGTCAATAATTAGCAAACATGTCACTAAACAACTAAAATGTCAACCTCATGGTGGCACTAGAGGTTAAGTAAGGGGATTGGCAACCATGAATGTCTGTACAAAACTTCACGGCAACTCTTCTAATAAAGTCGTTGATAGATTTAAGGATGGGCCAAAGTGGTGGACTAACCAACAGGTCAACCAATCCACAAACATCGCCATCCCGTTCGTAGCTTTTAGCCGGCAGCTAGCACGGCTAAAAGCTACGAACTATGTCTTCAATACTGCTGTGTAAACAGTATTTTGTTTTGCTAAAAATAACTGTTTAAATATGTTATTCCTGTTTAGTCAAACTCTACAAGAAGTTGTCAGCACTATAAAAGTAGCACTGCTCTCTCTCTCTCTCTCTCTCTCACACACACACACACACACACACACACACACACACACACACACACACACACACACACACACACACACACACACACACACGCACACCTGTCAGCTTTACCTTGAATCCTCTGCTGGAGGTGTGGGCAGTCAGAGTGATGGTTAGAAAGGTCTAATCTTGACAAGGATGTCAGTTGTAAACCTCTAAACCTATATATCAGTTGAAATACAAGAGACAAGGAGTGAAGGAAGGAGGCGATGGAGGAGACGGTCAAAGGTTTGATATGAAGGTGATGAAGCAAGCGGCAGAGAAAAGGAGGAAGAGGAATGTAAGGAGAGAAGAACAGGAAAAGAGGGAGGGAAGTTAGAGGAAATGCTGACATGAGTGGATACGTAGAGGAAAAAAGGATCAAAGACGATGTGTGAAAGAGACAGGAAATGAGAAGAGAAGTCGGAGCGGAGACAGCGAAGGACAAAGACATTTTTATTCCACCTTGCACATTTCAAACTTTAGAGGATTTTATTTGTTACATTTACCACACTAATAACCAATTTAACTGAGTGAGGGCATAGCTCACTTCCTCTAAATGCGTTATGCATTGTGGTTTACACTCAATTGACTGCTGATGAAGGCTGCCTAGATTTGTTTATCATATATTGACGCTTTGCATAATTCAGAAACTGACTTTTAAGTGGTGATTCCCCTCAAACCATCAGTTGTAATGAGGTGCTGCATTCACTGTAATTAACAACTGTTTAATTTTCAGAAAACCCACTTTTTTCCACATTAGGCAACATAATGTAGTTTAGATGACAAACATGTGGCATTCCAGTGTATGCCTTGATAATCTTAAAATGAGACGTTGTTCAGTTGATCAACAGTTTAACATCTGCAGCCAAGCTTCCCTTATACGTAACAGGAGGAAGAACAGGAGAGAGAAAGTGGTGAGGGCCGAGTGGGAGAAAAGAGAAAAGAAGGGGAGAACAGGGAAAGATAAGCCAAGACAAAATGAATGTTTAAATCCTAACACAGATCAGGTTAGTTGAAAAGGAGTAGAAAGCTGAGGAGAAAGGAGAAGCGGATAAAATGTCTTAATCCACGTTGACACTTGAAATATCAAAGTCATCAAGACGATCTGATCAGCGATCCAAGTTCAATTCTCTCTGCAAAGCATAAAGTAATGAAGGCAATGATCAGAAAATCAATGAAAATCAATCACAGTAAAAGACGCTTGTCTGAGGTCGCACAATTAATGTTTAGACTCAATTTATAAACCTACAAAAAGAGTGAAATATATTTCAAATTTGGGGAAAGTTTAAGATTCAAGGAGCCATACAAAAGGTGCGAAATATACACTTTTGTAATTGTAAAACAGATTTATTTCCCTGTACCATACCTAAGATGCAGAGAGGCATGTTTTCAGAAGTGACTGTGTCAGACGGCCTGTAATGAGCTTTGCCTGCATCACCGCTGTAGAACCAATTAGCTTAAAAGGGGTCTCGTAGACTGACTATATGAGATGGATCACTGGTGTACTGATGTGTGCATCAGTGTGGCAAGGTGGGGTGGGGTCACATGTGTGTGTGTGAGTGTTTCATCATTATGCTTGTATGTGGGCAGGAGCTGTAGTGTTGTGTCAGCACAGATATATTACTCAGATTCAAGCTTACTTGTCGGGGACACACACACCTGCGCTCTCTCTCTCTCTCTCTCTCTCTCTCTCTCTCTCTCTCTCTCTCTCTCTCTCTCTCTCTCTCTCTCACACACACACACAGCTCCCCCTCTCTTTCTCTCTAGGTCTCTCTCTCTCTGTCTCTCTCCAACAATCAGAAAGCCGCAGCATTTTTCTGAAATAAATCAGCTGGATTTCTTCGCCTTAATATGAAAACTTATATTACTTCCGCTCTACCGCTACAATAAATATTAATAAAAAAGAAGGAAGATGAAGAAGCACAAGTATATACAGAAAGAAGACATTGAGGCTATGCTTTTGGTTCATATTATATCTTTATCGATCACATGCACTGTCGATGACTAGCAGTCTTATACAAATATTACAAGCAAAAGTCACATTTAGATAAAAATGAGTTGCTGAATATTACTTCTACATCTCCTCACTTACTCAAACTTTGATGACAACATGATAAAAGTTTCATAACAGGGTGAGTGCGGAAGCCTTACACTGTAAAGTGAGGACATTAAAAGAAAGTCAGTATCTTTGATTAACAGCCCCAGAAGGCATAGAGCAGCGCTAACTGCTCCTCGTATATCAGCTTCCACCGACGCTCGGCTGGGATACTTAAACATCTCTATATATGGGCAACCACATGGGCAGCTAAAGCAGATGAGAAAAAAAGACAACCAGACACTAAAGGGAGAGCAGAAAGGGAAGCAGAATGATGTATCGACAGACAGCTAGAAAGGATGATCAAGTATGTCAGAATTGCAGGTATATAGTAAGTCAGATTGAAAAGCATGTCAATCAATCTGAAAAGCAAATGTCACACCTGTTCCTCTGTGAGGCCAACTTGATTTGTTTAGCGATGACCGTATTCATTGAGTTACGGGGGCTCCAGTCATTTATTCTACTGCTCGTTCTTCTGTATCGCTGGTTCCGAGTGCCTACTTCAATTACTTCAAACAGACTGTTTCAATTTAGAACTTTTTAAATGTCATGAAGCCACGAGTCGTTCACTTGCAATGGAATTAAACACTGACCGCCAGCCTCTCCGTTCTTGATCATGAGCAACCCCGGTGTGGCGAAGGCGATGAGAGTGTAAAGAGGAAAATGTGGTGATTAAAAATCCTACAGACCCAATGTACTGTGTAGGGTGGCAGTCGGTCTAAGTTCTGTTAGAATGTTGTTGGATTTTAAAGCATGTATTCTGAGGCTGAAGTGGTTGTGTTTATACACTGGCCGTGGTTATCTCTACAGTACACTTCATTAGCTGCATTTCATTTCCCATTTATCTTCATTCTGCATCACTCCTCTAGTCTTCCTATACGATTCACAAATGAGGAATTTAATATCTCTTAATAGTGAATGTCTTTTTTGATAGCATTGTCATGCAGATGAGTATTAATTAACGTGTGCACAGTGGAAAGTTCAGTGATTAGTGAATATGAGTATAACATCCACTGTCTTAGTCTACTTTTATGAATGTACTGAGACGAGACCCACAGCATACAGGAGGTCAAACTAAAACTACATTTTGCACAGTGTGCTTTTAAAGTATCGGTAGTATGAAAGCAAATTAAAAACCCAAGCCAATATACTGTGAAGTGATATGATATTTACATATTCTACTATATTCACATCTGAATATCAAATATTCATGCTCTAATCCAGTAAGCTGTTTTCAAATTCAGTTCTGTCTACATTTTAGGAATGATCAACAACAGTAGCTTTCTCAGTCTAAAGGCCCTGTCACACAGTTCCGTATAGCAGAAACGTATCCTATATAATAATAATAATAATAATAATAATAATCACAGTGTTGATGTAAATGAGTCCGAAGTACCATTAAAAAAATAGCAGAATTAAAATAGTATAAAAATAGCAGAATTAAAATAGTATAATAATAGCTGAATTAAAATAGTATAGTAATAGCTGAATTAAAATAGCAGATAAACACGTTATGGTTTCCCCAATTGTTAGAGTTGTGTTAAACTTTAAAACTTCTCTGGTCGATACTTTACTTCTCTTTGTCCCCGTTGTACAAAGTAAGTTAAAACACAATCGTCACTGTGAGTCCCAGATTTCGTTTATGGTAAAATCCAGATAAAACCGTTATTAAACACGCTGGTTTAACCTTTTCAGTCTAAGGCAATATCTGACTACTAGACATAAGTAGCGTAGTTTTGAATGTCTTTACATTACACGTGTTACTCAGTATATGTTTGCTGCTGTGTTGGCTCTGTACTTCAATGAGCTCCATGCTGACACTGACATGATGCCGCTCCACAACACAGAACACCCCACCGCTTCCTTTGCACTCACATATTTGTCTTTTAGGATTTAGGATTTCAGGACAGTCTTAGATGCACTAGCGCTGAATTTTTCTCAAAATACCTTTTTCAAAAGACGAGACATTAAAAATACAAAGTCCTGCTGTGCTGTGGTGTCACCTGCTGTTCCACGGATTAAAATATTGGAGAGAAAGCCCAATAGAGAGGAGACAGGAAAAAATACAGAATATGTTTGCCATGTTTGAAGCAGTTGTGGGACTGTCTAGAGTTCAGACTTGTTTTTCTCCGCCTTTAATCCACTGCCATAAACAGTTTGGAGCGAGGCAGGGGGGAGTTTTCAATTGATCGACTGGGAATTTGTCCAAAAGCCAGCCAGTGTGAGCATTGGCCGGCTGATAGCTGCTGTGCCTTCCCAAATGAATTTAATAAGCACTTACATTGTTAAATTAAATCATAACAAAAACTAAATTCATTTTTCTTAAACGAAAGCTCACTTTGCCTCTTCTATACTTTTAAAGTTGAACTCAGGAAAACGTTTCTAATACCTTTCTTCCAGTATTATTGAACTTATATTAACATCTCAGCGTGTACTGAGTTTGATCCTGCAGTGTTAGTTGCTTTTCTTTGCTCCATACATTCATGTGTCTGGGTTTCTACAGATTGTTGCTCCTTCAACGCAATGTTGTTGCCGCCTCAGGCAGGCTCCCTTAAAGCTACTTACTCTGAATGAAACCCAAGGAATGTTACGTAAAAACACTTTGTTTTGATCAACTTAAATTACAAAATGGAGCTGCAAGAGAAGAACATCCTATACATCCCATCCATGTCCTTTAATATTTTGGTTTCTGCCAATACTGTGTCCAATCTGATACTTTCATTTACATGTTTATATGTTGCATAAGTGTGTAGCTGACATACTAAAACGATAGCCGTAGTCCACTAAATCTGCCACATCTTATTTTTCACAAGTTTCTTCATCCAAACACGGGATGCCTTATAAAATATTAAGCTTAAATTATTAATATGATATGAATGAAAGTTTATCTGAGAGGTTCTGACTCCAAAAATAAACATGACTTGATCAGCGAGAGAGAAGACAAGAAGAAAGCAAGTATCTGTTTGTTGTCGTTGTGGAAGCTACACAACCACTAACCCCCCTCGAGGTTGTTGGCCTACATTGGTTTTAGAGTGACGCTTCTTTCACCTCTCGAATGAGCTTTACCTGAGTATAGAGACGGGCTGCAGAGAGCACACACACCTAAAAACAGACAAGTTCATTTTGGTCTGTTCGCTTGTTGTTTACAGAATTAACGTTTATCAGTAACAGCTGATATCAGTCAAAGTGTCATCTCGTGCCTATACTACTACAACTCCCTCCTGGCTGGTCTGCCTGCATGTTCCATCTGACCTGGTCTTGAACCTACAAAAGTCCTCATACACTACCCCGTTCCTCTGCACCCTTCGCTGGCTCCCGGTGGATGCTCCAATCCGATTTAAGACACTGGTACTTGCCCATCGTACTGTGAACGGTTAAGGCCCATCCTACATCCAGAACATGGCCAAACCATACACGCTAACCCATCCACTTTGCCACTGTCCTAAAAAGTCACAGCTGGTTGAAAAAACTCTACACATCTTCCGTTGCAGACTCATCTGTTCAGACCTTGGCACATATAAATAAAAACCTATTTCTCTATCTCCTCTTGTGTCTTAGGGTACTTTCACATGAGCAGCTGTAAAACAGATCTGTCTGTGCCGTTGTTTTCCTCTGCAGAAAAAATGGCTCGAAATTACTACAGAGCGCTGTGCTCAAAGTTCAAATTATTTCAACTTTGACCTCGATTGCAGCTGACCTTTCAAAGCGCAACCAATGAGATAACAGCTGTATGAAGCGGCACAGGCAAGCAGTGGAGGTAACCATAGAAACTAAACTAGCTAGCTGCCTTCACCACAAGGCTCTGCGTCCTTGTACCCTCATAGTCAGATGCCCTTATTGTATGTTGTTTAGGATAAAAGCGTCAGCTAAGTAAATGTAATGCAATGACAAGAAAAACAAGAAGCTGCCAGCTGACTGTTTGTGTACACTTCTCTGTGTTAATGAGAAAGGGAGAGTAGGGATAACAGATTTAATAATTAATTTAGTAAACCTGTGTGCCTGAGCTCAGTCACTCGCACTAGTGCAGCCAAATACTTTTTAACATTCACACACTTAATGATCATTTTCACTTGCATATGCAGTGAAATCATAACATGGCAGTAGATGGTTGAGACTGTTACTGTATGTGAAGATATAACAGTCTAGCCTGAATGTAAATGTTAACGAGCACACACACGCGCACTCACACACACACACACACACACACACACACACACACACACACACACACACACACACACACACACACACACACACACACCTTTTGTCACATTGTGTAATTCATTTGGACTTCTCTGTGTACTGTATGGCAAAGTGATAAAGAGAAAGGCGGCATAAGATTAATCACAATAAGCAACCAAACAGGAAAGATATAAATTGCTTTCTGGAACTGCAGTAGAAAGGAGGGTGATGCCAGTCTGAAGAGGAAAAGGTGACACTTGTTTTGCACTTGTCAATGTTCCCCATATTTCTTCTCACTTATAATACGTGTCCAACCAGTTTACAGTATATCTTCAATGGGGAGCCAGGTCTGTGAGACAGTTGTGCTGATGAGCAGGGGAAAGTTGCTTGTGTTTTAGAACTGCAGAGTCAGATGTATTCATGAATCCCAATGGAGGTCAATCAATCTAGTTATATAATAAAAGAGAATTCCGTATAGTCAAATGTAGGGTGGAGGGACTTTTAACATGGTTAGCCTCAGACTGCCAATCCATACTGAGCACTGACTTTCTCAGTGTGTTTGGTTTGTTGAGCTTTATGTTGTTTTTCTACTGTTAGGGGGAAAAGTGCAATGGAGCAGAGTATGTTTATGTGTCCGACAGCATGAGTGGTTAATCCCCACAACAACGTGTGTTAACGCTCATATGATGTATAAATTATAACTTTTGTCGGTAGCAAATGAAATAGAACCGACCATGACTGTGAAGTTTCCCAGTTTTTCTGTTTCCTTTCAGAATTGTGGTGCCCACAGATATGGGCACACTGATAAGATGCATACAGTCTATGAATGTAATCCTGGGATACAAGGGTCAATTGTCTAATCATGTTCTATTAGCTGCAGTACACACTACAGTAAATTCAGGACAGAGCATACAAACATCCAAAGTGGTGTGATGGAATTATGCCGCATTTCATATGCAGTTAAACGTCATACTAAATAATAATATAGTGAAATATTAATGTATGCTTCCTACACTTTTATAGAAGGCTTCTTTCAGAGCCAGTCTGAGCAAATGACCAGAGAACACTACAAACATATTCAGTAAGAGTTAAAACAACCTTGAAAATAAAAGAGTATTCTTTCTGTAAATTATTTCTGTTATTGATACAAATACAGGCAGAGCACAATTGTTCTGTATTAACATTTTTCAGCAATACTGATTAAAACAAAATACACACAAGTGCAGGTGAAGAAATGGCTGGAGAAGCAGGCTAGCAGGCAGGGAACTGATTGGCTGGGGAAAGCTCTGGGAGCAGGGTAGGACTAACGAGGCTGATTCAGAACAGGTGTGTAGATGGGCAAAGGAGGGAAAGTCAGCTCAGGAACACAAGAAGAAAAAATCAGCATACAGAAAACCTCAAAACTCAGACAACATAATCCTCTTGATCACTGAGCCCGAGTATACGCTGTGCCACTGCCGTAATTATTTTAACTCAAATGTTGACTTATTTGTCACATAACTTATCCACATCTGTACTAATTTGCACCTTTGCTAGATTTTGTAGGAGAACGCACTGAAAATGAGGAATAACTTTTCTTTAGATATCATACGAACCCCTGTATGAAGATACAATGAGGTTAGTCAGTTCCACATTAAAAAAGAATAGAGCTAGATTATTGATATTTTAAATGGCTTTCTATTTCACCTTTCTGAGTGCATAATGCCCCCACTGTTGATTATAGTGACTGAAGTGTTCTCTGGGAAGAATGGAGTGAAAACCTTACAGCAATAACCTCTGAAAAGCAACATATCATTCTAGTAATTGTCTCGTGGAACACTTTAAGAACACCGTGAAGGCAACCTTGGCGGCTTATGACCTAGGTTAAGAAAAAAATACACCAGCATCTGCAAGAGGATGATGGAATGTAATTAGAAAACTATAAACTATGGCCTCTCCGACAAAGTCTTACCATCAAAAATTACACAACATATTTAAAAGAAAATGCTTTGGTGCCCGTCAAACGTTACAGGCAGTGTTGACGGCTGGGAAACTAGTGAGGGATTATGGTCTTGTCACTGCACTAGCAACTCCAACTGTTTGACCAGAATACCTGTGGGGAAAGTGACAGGATCTTGGGGGATAGCGTGAGCTTCTGTGTGTGTCACATCCTCCGAGGGAAATTCCATTTTGTCAGGTAAAAGAAAGTAGCTGTCAACTCCGTGTTTATCAAAGGAAACATGTGACTGTCCTAATCCTCCACTGAACAACAGTGGGAGTTAGAAATGACGACAACTGCGGTGCACGGGGCACCGGCCATTCCAAATTGGGACAACAAGGAGGGGAATAAATTGGTTGATTTTAAGCATTTATCTATTTTGTGTGAGAAACGTTTACATTTCATTGGACTTGGCAGAGGTCTATTACATAAAACCCTTAGAAGCACCAGAAAATACGACAGGTCTGGTCAGGTCGTGAATCTCAGCGGTTCAGCTGAGTATGTCTTCCTCCCGGGACACCTTATGAACCTCTGTTAAGCACTAATATGATGGGCTCGGACGGGGATACAAACTGCTGTCTGGGAGTTTTAATGCCGCAGTGCAAGGGCCTGGTTGTGGACAAATTATTGCAAAAGTCTGCCAAAATAGATAATAAGAGCCGTGAGCAAGGTGTCTGTCTAATATATAGTTGTAGGATAACAGGGTTGACTACTACAGTGTTAATGTGTGTGCCACATGGTATTTCATTTTAATGAATAAATGCACCCACAACAGTGCAGGCCCCTTGCTTACGATAACTGCGTTCGACAGAAGCCAGATTGGAGTGTGTTAGTGCACGTGTGTGTGTAAGTCCTGAGCTGTCTAAATGAGAACCCTCACTCCCTTAAAAGCCTATCTAGTTGTTAGAGCAGTGCAGCCTATAACCATGCCAATACTCACAAATATATCACAAAAGGTAGATCTATTCTGCAACTCGCCTTTAGTTTTTCTGTGGCAGAGTGTACCAGTGAACTTATTAGATCTCTGAATAAAAGAAAATGTCAATTATCCAAGCTCAAATTTAATTTACTTTGTTTCTTATGTTCAAGAAAAACCTCCCGACATTAATGAATTGACTGGTTGCATGCTGAAGAATCCAGAAAGGCGACATCCCCCCTGCTAATTTCGAACAATAAATTCAATCCAGTGAGACGTATAGCTGCCCTTACGGTTGTGTTATATCTAAATGCTTTCTTAAACCAATTATCCTAAGCAACAGTCACATAGTGGTCAAACATTGGCCTAAAACAGATTGCTTTCCCAAAAACTAAATAAATGATCTTTCTTCTTTCTTACCATCATTACAAACTTTAAATCCCACGTGCAGCCAGTTGGCACAGGACGACAGGCGGTGGATACTTTAAACACACGTTGTGTATAATAAACGTGACCATATTACTTTTAGAATAAGCACGGTACTGTACGACAGATTTTCAGTAACAATTTTGTGAAAAGCTGACATCTGTATATACAACAATTTGTGTATATCTTTTAATGAAAGGGGGAAATAGGGGGAGGTCTTAAAGCTTTAATTCAAACAATATAATCACTTAGCGCTTGATTTGGGATGCGTTAGGTAGGTCTTGGTGCGGAGTGTGATAGGCACGGTTGATCTGTTCTCATTCAGACTTAGCTTATTTCATGTGTGCATTGAGGATTTGGGGGTTGGCTTTGCTTACACATTGGTTTATTCTCAAAACTGTTTGGAAACAGAACCCGACAGTTTTTCTTTTTTTTGCAATGACATGTGTCAGACTATCTTAATGAATCTGATTTGTAATTTCTAATATTGCCTCTGCTCCATTGTGTTACTGGACCACAGTAGCACACTTAGGATGAGGCATAAAGAATTACAAATGAAAAGCCCCTATGTGAAGGGTTAAATCTAAAGTCGTCAGATCTAAACAAAAACAATATGTGGAAATATCTTTAGGCACAAACAATTATTGTTGAAGGTTCAGATATGAACTTTGTCATGATTAGAAGATAATGAAGCAGCGGTTTTTATTAGGCATTTGAACAAATGTGTTGTTTTCATTGCTAGGACATTCAATTTTAAAATTGTACATGGATGAAACTGCAAATTGCATCATTTATGGCAGGCATAATAAAATGCTGCATTCCTATTTAACAGCCACTCTCTATTTTTAAACTGTCATGTGTTAATAAATACCACTGCACTACTACTGTTACTGCCTCTAAATAAACTAACTTGTTCAGGCACACTCGCACAGGCTTAATGTGCAACTCATTGTTGTTGGGGATCCAGGGGAGCGGCTGAGGAATGCAGCTGGATAATTGTAGCCAGCTGCATTGTATCAACACTTAAATTACCATCACATGATTGTGACGTGTTCCTTTCAGTGGGAGTGTGATGTGTTTATTGTGTCACTTCTGTTCGAATATAATTGTGCTCAAACAGCAGTCTCCTGGGTGAAAGTCCTGTTTGTTTGACCCACCCATTAACACCGACCGCCTAAGTATGCAGACTTCCACGGAGTTTCAATATAAACATATTCCTGATGAGTCAAATACAATCGCAATCTTGGAAGAAGATAACATTTCCTTCTAAGTGCAATTGATAATGCAGTTTCGTTGTATGGTCATTTTTGAGAAGACCAGTGACCTGTGAATCCTTTCACACATGCTCTTGTTTAAACGTACCTGGTTCAAGTTAAAAGCAAACCCTGTCACAAGGTAGTGAAGACCAAAAGGTTCTGAAAATGACTGTGTCAGACAGGAAGAGCTTTGGGGAAACATGAGTAGCTCAGCTGGCGCTGCCCTGTGTGCTCCATCAACAGGAATGTTAAAATCTGAAATGGCAAAACTGACTTTTTGATCCCCTCTTGAGCATTGCTCAGCCCTCCTAAACCAAGTGGGATGTCAGTTTGATGACTGCATGGCCAGGATATAAAGTGTGCAGTATCAGAGGACTCTCTCCTGCAAACATAATTTTAATAGCACTCCATACTAGAGAGCATTTTATCAGATAGTGTTCCTAAAATACTTTCTATAATCAATTTTCTCACTGAATTTCGCATCATATGAGGGTGAGAGGACACGATCTGTGTTCTTTGAGTAGTACCTTCTCACTCTTTTTCACTCTCTCCCTCTCTTATGATGTATATGTTGTGTATTCATTCTATGTCTGCGTGATATTTAGCATCTGGGTGCATATTTATGATTGCTTGGGGTCTGAGATTCCTTGATAGAACAAGACGGATGTGAGCACTCAAAAGAGCTTCTGTAGACAACACAAAGGGAGACGGGAGACGGTGAGAAGAGGAGAAGAAGGGGAAGAATGGAAAGATGCCTTCTGAGATTGAATTTCTGACAGGACAGAAAGAGAAAATAAAAAACGAGGAGGTGAAAGGGGCGAACGACAAAGACATCTTACTGGAGAGGACTCATGGGTGAGCATCCTGACAAGGAGGGTCACTTGGGAATCCGGGGGAGGAAATGGGATCAGGGGAGGAGGGGGGAGTGTGGGGGGAAATGAGGGAGAGAGAGAGAGAGAGAATAAGAGTAAGAATAAGAGGAGCTGAGAATAAGAGGTGAGAGACTTCAGGTGCAGTGCCGTCCAGAATAAGTGAAGAGGAAAGGGAGAAATGAGATGACAGAGTGCAAAGAGGAAAGAAAACAACAAGGTCAAAGGAAACATGGGAATTCAAACTAAACTTTTTTCTTTTGTGTTTGTACAAGAATCATAGAATACAGAATTTACCTGCATCAAACTCTGTCCATGGTGCTGAAACAGTTGAACCCACTTGGTGTCCTATAAACCTATGTGTCACAGTCTATATTTAGTATGATAAGGAAAAATGCCACACATATGTAATAATATAACTTTGTCATTTTTTTCACATGAAAAATCTCAATTTTATCAATAGTCAAATATGAAATGTATTTTATATTGCATTATATGTGCATATCTTTCAACTCATAGATGAATTCATAGATACTTTATTTTTTACCATACTATATTTTAGTCTTTGGGCCGATACTGTTTTTCCCTAAGAAATAGGAAAAAAGGGACTACTTTTTTGTGCCTTGTTTTTTAAACCCAGAGGACACATCCACCAAACCAAATACAACATTTCAGTTTCGGCCCCAAACGGTACCCTATTAAGTATGCCATGTAAGTAATGGTAAAAGACTGTGTCTCTTGCTATGCAGCTGAAACATTCAAAGGCAGTTTCTGTCTCTGGTTATGGTTCTGAAAAAATCTTTAGGTAAAGGGCAGTTCAGCTGGATGCTTTAATATTTTTACCACACAGGGAAGTAAAGGGAGCAAAATGTCTTTCCTTCAGACTTTGGTGCACCTCGAATGAACTATGTAACTATATAACACTAGATAACACTGAAACGGTAACAAATAGCTCACATATATTATCTAACATGCTGACCCCTGATCTAGTTTAAGCCTCTTCCTGTCCTTATTTGCTGTGTTTGCCATCTCTAAAATGGACTGCTTGGTTTGGAAATCCACCCCACGGGAAAGTGTTGTGAGACCTCCTCAAACCTCCTCTAGGTACTATTATCAAACTAAATAAAACCAAAGTATTTTTAAGTAAGACCCCGTATTTTGTCACTGTAAACGTTTTTACTTTAGAGACTAATTCCCTGGCGCTAAATTATTCTAACTTGAATGCATTCCTCTAACTCACAATGGACAGGTAAATAAGAGTGGATAGCTTCAACAATAATAGTGCACCAATCGGAATGTCAAATTCAATTACCGGTTGAATACACTGTGGACAGAGAGTGGACACTTTTCATGTATGTTTTTTTCATAGGAGACAGGAACTAAAGGACAGGTCACAGAGCCTTCAGTGTATAGCATGAAAAACACTAAAATACATGAATAAAGCACAAAATTAACGTTTAATATATTATTTTCCTGCTTTTGTCCCCCCGCTTACATAAAACACATATAGTGGACATAACATAAAATATGCAAACCTGTCACAGGAGGCTCTTTGTTACAAGCTCTGCTCATTTTGTATCTGTGCTGCTGGAAGAAACCTCTGTTGAAAAGCCTCTACAGCTCATGAAGAATGCTGCTGCAACACTACTAAGTGATGCACAGACACGTACAGGACTGCAGTCGAGACCCCTGTTGGATCAGAATCAAGTCCTAATTAAATAGTACAATAAATGTTCCATTTTTAACAGTGTTCATTTTTACTTTCTAGGGTTTTGTATTTTGCTTCTTTTATGTAAATATTTTCTAATTTCACTATGTGTGTATGTGCATTTGTAAAAGTCAAAGCCAGATGCTAGCAAGATATCATCTTACTTGCAGTGTTTTGTGTTTGTGTGTTTGTTTTCTTCATGAGTTTTTGACCTCCAGATGTGAAATGACCCGTCTGTAAGACTGTAAGAATATTTTGAATTCACTGCACTCTGTATTGCGGAGCTGAGATCATTGAGCCACAGTGCAAACATGTTAAAAGTGTTAAGGAATTGAATAAACTTGAATGAATAAAAATTGAAGTATTTGAAGTACAGATATGTTTTTACACAGTCTGTTGTTTGGCCTTGCAGTATGCTGTCTGTAACATTGTGGTGACACGAGCAAAGTGATGAGTCCACAGGGAACTACTTCTTTCTACTTCTCGCTTCTTTTTCTCATTATTTTGAAGATAACGGACAAGCTGGCACTTTATCCCGACTGTGCCAAGAGCTTTATTTTAGCTGCATCTTAATAATAAAAAGTTTGTGTTTATATTTTTATCTCACCAAAGGAGCACTTCCTCATCACATCCGCCGAGTCTTAAACAAACAGGCTGCTCAGTGCACTGAGGCAGACTCCTCAGCTGATAAGGTGAGTGCTGCGAAACAAAGCACAATTTGATTTTACGGTAAATAATCTCACCTCTCGCTCACACACACACACACACAGACACACATAGAACAGCTGTTAGTGCTAATATTGCAGTGGTACATTTCCACATCATAAATCAGTTGTTTGTACTCGTGTGCCAGACGACGTGCCCTGAAGCTCACAAGCATCACCACTGCAATCAGCAAAAAGAGAATTGAACACATACACACACATAGAAAAAACACACAAACATGAACATGCAGGCGAACAGAACAAAGTAGACGACAATGAGAACATGTGTATGGTTGAATCACACATACAGTGCAGTCAACGCTAAATATTTTCCTTGCACTTTGATTAGCGGAGCTGCATTCCAACCTGCGACACATTGTAACACACCGTGTGACATTTCAAACGAATCGAGCGTCACAATGAAGCATCATTAGCTTTATCCATGATCGTGCAGCTATTCATAAACTTAAGGATAGACTGAGTCACAGTTTCCATTTATGGGAATATTTATTCTGATTCAACAGCCACTTTAATGCTTCAGTATGCATTTATATTATTTATTAATATTTACAGTAAATCAAATGCCTTTCTGTAATTAGGGTTAGGACGAGGGAAGAAAGGGAAAGAGAAAAGGAAAATAATAATAATAATAATACAAGCTATGTTGTCTCAACGTCGTTATTGGCTCACAAGCGTCACTAGCGGCAACCACACGTCAGATATCACACATAATATACATAAACATAACATACTTTTTTTTTTCATCTGACATTTTTAAAAGCTTAAATTCACAATCAGGAATTTGGAAAAGCAATTTGATTCTGTATATTTCTTCTGTGCGTATAAAGTATTTGTCTTTATAAATGATAAAGTTCTGTTTTTAAAAGATGTACACAATACAGATGTAAAGAAATGCTCTGGCAGTGTGTGTGTGTGTGTGTGTGTGTGTGTGTGTGTGTGTGTGTGTGTGTGTGTGTGTGTGTGCGTGGCCCATTGCCATATTGATTAGTTTACAAATGCTGCATGCTCAGGGATTGTGCTTTATTTGTGTACGAGTCTTCCCTCACAGACCTTCTCCCTCACTTTAAATATGCATCTGGATGAGAAAAAGACAAACTGTAGGAATGAGTCACTGTAGAGAAAAGGATAATGCAAATAATAATGAAAGATCGGCAATAGAAGTTAAAAGAGATAGAAAAGGGAAATAGGAAAGAAAGAACCTATGGCTTATGAACAAGGGCCAGATGTAGAATTAAAATTCCCTGTTTTAGTTTTTGGTATGCTGAACACATCGTGGATCACTCATCACCATCCAACTGCCTTGGCACTCACGCAGCTCTCTCTCTCTCTCTCTCTCTCTCTCTCTCTCTCTCTCTCTCTCTCTCTCTCTCTCTCTCTCTCTCTCTCTCTCTCTCTCTCTCTCTGTCTTTGATGCCAGCTGAGCTGGGGATGGTACATGAGGAGGGGGTCGACTGGCACGGTGCAGATGTTAAGTGTGAAGTAGAGCTGACATGCTGTGTGTAAAATATTTCACAAGTTTAACCCCGTGGGCTCGTGAGGAGGAGCACAACAGGTGCATTACTTTACAGATGAGGAGTTAAAACAAAGACTCATTCGTCAAAAGCTTTTGGGCTTTTGAGGAGATGGGCTTTCAGCTTATAGCTTATATATGAAAGCAGAGAGATGCAACATGAAGGAATGACGTGCCTGCACAACACAGAGGATTTACATTAAGCTGCGACATGTGTGCCATTTTTATTTTAAAAAACTGAATTTAATTTGCTACATTTTGAGAAAAGATTGCACTTGAGAGCAACATATTTAGTCGAGAGACATGACACGTAGGTATTAATTCCTGCATGTCTGAATGAACAGTTAGTAAGGGCTTCTGAACTTCATGGTGATTACCTACTAATCATGTCAGTTCTATACTAATCAGCATCTAATGTATATTATACTCAGAGGCACTCTCTAATGCCCCATCATAATCATCATGATATACTGTAGTTGTCATGACCAATTGTTCTAATTAGCCAATGAATTAATGTGCACAATAAATATCCATTTTTGTCAGACTTGTTTCTAAATATTTTATGGTATTGAACTCTTTATTTCTAGGTCATGTTCCATATTACAATGCTGCATAATTACCTTCTTTTAAATGAAGGTCCATTACCGTGTCTTGAAACGCAGGGAAAGGTTTTGTCGTGCATGAGCTAGATGGTTTGTACAAATGTGCTGTCAGATAAAAACTATTATAAGTTATTAACATGTGCTCTAACAAACTCTCACACCAATGCATGTATTATATTACCTCAGCCCAATGTGAGCCAGACCTATCAATGTCCACATGTCCTCATCAGCTAAAGAAATAAAAATATTATTATTTTTTTAAATGTAGTTTTCCTGAGGGATCGTTGAACAGCTCAGCGGAGCTCATTGGGGCTAATCGGCATGGCAACAGACAAGATAAGATGACATCTCCTCGCTTTCTGACAGCTATTATTATAACCCTATTAGAGAAAGCTACTGTTGTGGTACTCACACCTCAGCAGAGTCCAGAGGTTGTTCTGCCTGTGTGTGTGTGTGAGCGTGAATGTGTCCATGCTTGGATAAGTAAAGAAAGACACAACACAACAACAAGGCAAAGTAAAAGAAAGAATCAGAGATAAGGAGAGAGAGAGATTTATCAAAGGATGCAGACACCTGTTTATGTTCAGTCTACCAAAGTTGATTTTTCTGACAGGCTGAAATTCCAATTAGCACACGGGGGAATGCAACTATTGGTAAAACAATCCAATTATTGTTTGGAGCAGATGTTCTTTCTAGAAAACAATATGCAGTCAGAGACTGTTTAGTTATTAGCGAGGTGGTCTCTGGAGCAACAACAATATATGGTTAAAGTGAATGTCCCCTAATCCCTGAACACTCCCAGTCCACATTTCCAATTTTCTAACTGCCTGTATCTGTCTCTTACCTTTTCCTCTCTTTTTGTCCCTGTCTATACAAAGATAACAAAACAATATGATGCTAAAATATGAGTCACCGGCGTGTCATGCAAGATGTCCACCTCTGCAACCTTATTTTGATACACTCACAAATTCCATTAACATGAGCTCATCCCCAAAACTCTCTCTCTCTCCAACATCCATTTTTGAATGTTTTAAACTTTGTGAAAGTGAAAAATGATCACTTTTCACTTTCACAAAGTTTAAAACATAGTATTTAGAATGTTTTGTACACAAAAAGTCTAGCTAGTTTTACATGTTTTACAATTGAATACATATGTGTTTATTTTATTTAGAGAGCACTATTTTATGGAGCCTGGGAAGGGTCATGGAGGGGAAAATATGTAAAGTTAGAAAATAAAAACATGTGGGCAAAAGACCTACGCAGCAGCAGAGTTGTCAAAACCAACACTCTTGCTGCCTTGTGCAAGCATTGATGTGTTGTCAATCCAAGCGCTTGCCAAGAAAGGCAGTGAGATTCTTAATAAACTTGCTCTGACTATTGGATTTTAACCAAAAGTATTTTTTCCCCTATAAATATGTCTCCAGAAAACACAAAAGCTTTGCGAGTGAAAATAAAAGTACTTACTTTTTCTTTTCTTCAGCCACCTCTCTCTCTCTCTCTTTTTCCAACATTACATTTTTCTTCTTCCATGTCCCTTCCTGGGCTCCGTACTATTCAAGTAAGGAACTACAAAGTGCTTTATAGTGGCCTGATAATTAGACTGACTTGTTTGTTTACCCTTGCCAGCAGTGACTAATGTTTCCATTCCGTCAACATCATTTTCAGTTCTGTCAAAAGCTGCGGTTAGTGGTTGCTAAGAGCGTTAACTACGATCAAAGAAAGATGTCAATTTAAGAATTGCAACCTTGGACAACTGTGTCAATCTCATCCCACACTTCTTGCTTTTTTTAGTCAAGAACATAATCTGCTTGCAACCTATGACATTGTTCATGTTTATTTTCAATGTACAAACAATTGCGATATGACAGCACATATAGATGAATGGAACGCTGAGACCTGAGGTGAACATGCAAGTCTGCCCACATGCTGTGAGCATGTCAGAGCACAAGAAGTCTATAATGTAGAGGATCTGATTGGTGACAGAGAGCTGGATGACAGATAACTCTGGTTTGGGTTGGGGTTATGGTTAGTAGTCCAGGTTATGGTTAGTTTGCACTCGCCAACTGATCTGTGGGTGGGTGTTGCAGATGTATGTTTAATGTGAGGTGAGTGAGTACCAGGGGAGGATCATTACTATGTCTGTTATGTATGAATTTCCTATTGCTGTAATGTTTGTGGTGTTGTGTTTGCGGTGGGGCTATGTGACTGGTGAATTTAGAATGTATGAGAATGTTCTGTAGACTCTTATTTTTCCGGTAAGCTGATATGGTTCTGTGGTTCTGAAAATGTGGGTGTTGTGATTGTGTGGTCATAAAATTGTATTTAACTGTGTGGTGGAGTCTGGTGATGGTGTGTGAAAAGGAGGATACAAACGGTATGAGTTGTGGAGGGTCTGTCGGGTCAAGGTAAGTGTCAGGTAAGTTTGGTAAGTATGATCGGTTGTTGTGGGAATTAGGGCGGTCTCCACCTCCAGAGGGGGGCTGGTTGGGGTTAGGTGAAGGGTAGGGATACAGACCCTGGTTAGGGTAGGGGAAGGGGGGATCAAGTGCTGGGTTAGGTGCTGGAAGTGGAGGCCGCCCCAAGTTGGAGACCTGGGAAGGAGCGTGGGAGCAAGTGGGAGCGAGAGTGGCCAGAGTGGTGTGTCTGATTTGGCGGAGGAAGCGTTTGGAATAGCCTCTGGTGCGGAGGCTATTGAAAAGGATACGGGTGGAATGTTGAAAGTCAGTAAATTTGGATGAGATGCGGTGGAATCCAATTATTTGTGATTTGATGATACCTTTGAATGTATGCTTGGGGTGATAACTGGATTTGTGGAGTAGGGCGTGTGTGTCTGTTGTCTTAAAGTAAACCTTCGTAAGCAATTTCTTATGTGTGGCATTTAAATTTTGAAAAAAAACAGTTGTGTCTAGAAAGTCTACTTGTTGTGCGTGAAGTGTATGTTTGACCTTGATGGATGGGTGGTGGCTATTGAGGGTGTGAATGAACTGAGGGAAGAGTGCAGTGTCGTGGGGCCAGATGCCGATGATGTCATCCAGATAACGGAGGTACAGGGAAGGAAGGTGTGTACACTTGGCCAGTGCTTCTCGCTCCCACTCGCTCATGTAAATGTTTGCATAAGATGGTGCGTATCGTTGACCCATGGCTGTTCCGTGTATTTGAAGGTAGTGGTGGTCGTTGAAGGTGAATCATTATTGTTTAAACAGATGGAGAGTAGTTGAAGAATTTGCTTGTCCGGTCTAGTGCTGTCTGGAAATTTAGAAAAAATGGTGGAAACTGTTTTAAGGCCTAATTCTGTATGTATGTTGGTGTATAAACTGTCTATATCAATGGTGAAGAGGTGTGATTGAGTGGGAACAACCATGGGTCTAATGATATCAAGAAAATGATAAGTGTCCTTGATGTAACTGGGGTGCATGGTGGAAAGGGGACCTAGGTGATGTTCAATGAATCGAGAGATATTATAGGAGGTGCTGTTGCAATCTGAAACTATGGGTCTCCCGGGAGGAACCTCAAAGGGAATGGTCCAGGTGGATGGTTCTTTGTGTATTTTGGGTAATAGATAGAATTGGCGGGGGCGTGGCGTCTGAAAAAGGGTTCGGTTATCGATCTGTAATACTGTGCAATAATGACTTTGCTGTCTCGTGACAGACATACACACAAACAAACAACAGTGCAAACAGAGACCAACACACACACATGCACACACACACACACACACACATGCACACACACACACACACACTCACACACTCACACACTCACTGCCAGAAACAAACTATTTCTATCCACCTTGGACGTTCTGAAGAAGTGATCAGAATCCCATCTCACTCCACCACAGTTTCTAATTGCTTCATACGGGTTCTAACACGATTTCCCTCACGGAGCAACTCCAGCTCTGATTGGTTAGAGGGTCCTGAAGGGCACACGGGAACATGGAAGGTCAGAGGTGTCATCATTATCCAGGAACAAAGAGGGAAGGGAGCCGGAGATGGTTTCCACTCAAACACAGTCACAGAGACTGGAGACACATGGCTCTCATGGGATCATATTACACAGAGGGACGAGCAGAAGCAGTGTGTGTTATCACACATCCATGAATGACCAGACAAATGATGTTTGTCTCTGTGTCTGTGTGTATGTACTGATTTATTTCTTCTTCTATTTTTCTATTGGCATTCATTGGGGTTCACACTTTACTTTAGGAGTAGGGTTAGCGTTAGGTTTAGGTCATGGTATGAATCATAATTGAAATTATGCATATAGTTGTGATGGTCAAGGTTAAGGTAAGGTGCTAGGGAGTGCAATATGTCCCTTAACACTTTGATGCACGAGTGATTGGACCCTACACTTTTCCATAAGAGAGAATGACACACACACATGAATGTACACGTATGTTGTTGAAATATATCAATTTAATGACAAATATTTTGTGTGTTTCTGAGGTAGAAAATGAAGATAATACTTAGACGTATCAGATCTTGCTGTGTAAAATAATCAATGAATGTATTCCTGACGGCTACAGTTGATGAGAATCAAAGGTTCCCATAAGATTCCATAGAAAATGCATGACGGTCATTTTTAACCCTCTTATGAAAGCTTGGTGTAATAATACAAAAACTACCATTTCTTAAAATGTATAAAAGGTAAGTTAAAGATTTAAATGGCATGATATTAAAAACAAGTTTTTTGAGGAATAGCTAGAATATGAAATTATAAAAATATTTCACTCAACGGGTCATTTATGCATCTAGGGGTTAAACGTATAATATGTAACATTTATGCATTAAAATGTTGCCAAAAATGTTCAAACCCAGAGAAATTAATTAATTTTAATCAATGGAACATTTCTTTGATCTCCTGTAATGGTGACGTTTCCCCTTTTTGCATGTGTCAGCGTTGAGTTCATAAATTGATATGTTATCCAGTTTTAAGCCACAATTTTAAGATACACTTTTAGATCTTGGTCCTTTTGTAATTATTTTTAAGCCGATAAAGGATTTTCTGTTGGTTTTGTAGAGGAGGGGACACGGTAAAAACCTCCTGAATATCTGGATCTTAAGTGACCAGATAAACAAACTGAGCTAACGTTAGTGTTTAACTCGCACCCCCTCCATCCTATGTCTGCTGAACTGCTTCATAAAACACTGATTTGATTGCACTGCTTTATTTTGTGTTTTCTTTAGGATTTACTCATCTGGTTTGGCTTCCAGTTAAAACCTCCTGAGCGATGAACAATGAAGGAATCCTAACCTGGAGAAGATGACGGAAATGGATGCCACCAAACTCTATCGTTTGTTATTGTTTTGGTTGAGAAAGCCTACTGGCAGAAAGGATGACATATTGTGCGTTTAACATTTTCACAAGTGTAAACCTGAATTGTGTGTTTGCATGTACGTACTTTAACAAACAGTATATGCATAATTGTAAATACTGTATGCATGGGTATGAGTACATCTTTGTAGTTCTGCAACTGCAGGTTCATGTAAGTATCTATAAACAGTGTGTGCATTTGTGTGTAAGTGTGTGTGTGTGTGTCTGTGTGTGCCCGTCTGTTTTACCCTTACTGCACACTTTTCGACTCATGTGTGTTCATGTATGCTGCACATATTGGATATGTTATTACAAATGGGTACCTGATGCTGGTACGTGTGTGTCCAAGCATAGTTTTTACAACTTTGTCATTCCATTCTACATATATATACGTGTATGCGTGTGTGTGTATGCGTGTTTGTTATCCGACCTGTGCCTGCAGCCTGTAGATGTCTGCACCTGTCTCTGCATTTGCAAGTTACTTTTATGTGCTCAGGTGTATGTGTGACTTTGCGAGAGCGTATGTCTGCATGCTTATTTTATATGGTATGTTTGTGTGTGCATGCGTGTCTGTCTGAGCATGTGTGTGTGTGTGCGTCTTCACAGGGCCCGAAGTGGCAGGTCCTCTGTCTGTCACAGTGATACAAGATGACAGCAGGGTCTTTTTCAATGAGCTCATTGGAGCTCAGCCAACAACCTGCTCTCTCCCTCAGTTAGTGCTTCTTCCTCTCTGCCCTCTTCTCTCTTCTCCTTCCCCTCCTGTAAACCTCTGTCTTCCTCCTGTGGCTCAACCTCTTCTCATCTCATTTACATTCTCTTTCTTCCTTCCGTGTCTCTCCCCTTTTAACCTTCCACTTACCTTTTGAAAGGTATTCTTCCAGGGTATAATGAGAGTGTAAACACAGGACGACGAACTGCGCTTCATTTTCTTTTCCTTCCTCTGCGATACAATGTCTACACATCTAAAACTAAACACTTGAACATCCCACGAGGGACAAGGCTATGAAAACACAGACAAATGGCGTTTGAATTCCAAAAACCAAGTCCAATAATAGTCTGTATAGAATGAACGGATCATTTCTGTTTAATATTATCAATGTCATTTGTATAACTGTGCTCACCATGCATGGGCTGACAAGACAGCAGAAATCAAACCTACTTAAAGTGGAGATAAAAACTTAATTGAGCACAAGTATTTAGCCTTAGTACTTGACCAACCTTGGGGTGTGTTTTCATCCTGTATTATCCATACCACTCGTGCTTATTGGACCGATTGTTAGAGATGTTGCAGCTCATCTAACCAGCGCATTGTGGCGGTTTCTTCTCCAGCGATGTGCGCCGACACCACTAACTTCTGTGACAAATACGATGCATATCCCCCAGTTGCTTCACAATAGTCTCAATGCGATCTGCATATGCAAAGCTTTTAATAGGAAACAAGAGCGACAGTGTTGGCTTTGGATCGGCGTTAACCTATCACAGTCCCGATACGGCTTTAGGAGAGCGTTTTACTTGGTAAAAAAGTACTTGGTTAATGCACCACTGCACTAAAGTAAACCAAGCAAGAGCTTCCCCCTTTCAGATGGCATTCCTTTGTCCAACAATTAAGACCTTTTTGTTTCTCCAGTCTAGGTCAGGTACTTTTGTTTAGATTCATATTCCCAGGGGATGTTTGTGATCAAATGTAGGCCACGTTCCTTGGTAACTACACCCACCTTTCTTGAGGGTATTTAAGTCAGCCCCAAGAACCAGGACATGGTTAGTACTATGACTCACATTCCCAGGAGCCTACATGGGATAATCATGTGACACACACAGCCAGAAGGCTTGTTAATCAAATGGCCTTGATACATATACCTGAAGCTGACATTACAACAGCACCATTGATGAGCTTGCAGGGTCCCACTTGGCTAATTACTTGTCTTCTGTTCCACTTGGTCTGGGTTTAAAGGTTGGACTGTAAGTCATTGTAAACATGTTTGTATGACCATGCAGTTAGAACTTTTATAGAGGGGAAACATCGCCAAATAACATGCATCTTCACTATTGAAATGAATCAATCCAATTTATAGTAAAAAAACAGAGAGGGATGATCGGGAGAGCAAACAAAAGCACATTAGGGGTGGGAAGATGGGGATAGATGAAGGGAATCAGAGGAGGGAGTAAGGAAAAGGAGTAAGATGTCGATGCGAGGAAAGGATGTTAAACAGTACATTAGGGAGCTGGAGGACAGTAAATCAGACTGATTCAGGGTAGAGCGAGGACGAGAGAGGAATATAACACACTGCTGACATGTGTATTAATCATCATGTGTCTATTTCCCAGCTTAATTGCTCTGTATGTGTGTGTTTGCTTGGGAAAAATAATCACAAGAAAATCTGAATAAAAAACATGTATTTCAATAGTTTACCAACTGTAGGTACATTTGTATGCTATCTGTTGTCTAATTGCATGCCTATTAAGTGTATACGGTGTACAACAAAAATAGAAACAAACTAATTAAAGTGACACAAAAACAACCTGTGCGAGAGACCAAACCTCTGCTTTCAAATACCAAAGAGCACCCTGCCATGCTCTGCTGGATCTAACTGCAGCTAATGACTTCCAGCTCCTGGAACCCAGACAATTTGTGTTATTTTTATGTTATGTTCTTGTGATTAGTCACCAATTTGCTACACAAAGCAAAGCCTCTCATTTCTAACAAAGAGATAAACGGTAGCCTGCCCTCTCTTATTTTCCTTTGGATCACTAAACCTTTAGATTGTTTCTGTTCGCCCCTACAGTGTATGCCTGAAAATACAAATTATATATAGGCCACAAATGCATTTCAATTTGCAATGAGCAGTTGTAACAATAAAGCTCAGTGTTCTAAGATGCAGTTGCAGATATAAAGGCTTAAAGTAGAGGAAAAAACAGAATAAAAGGTTGACTTTTTCAAAGCACCGCATTAGGTAACATGACAGGTCATTTAGCAGACGCTCTTATCCAGAGTGACTTACAGTGAACTAACTACGGGGACAGTCTCCCTGCAGCAACTCAGGGTTAAGTACCTTTCTCAGGGGCACAATGGTGGCAGCCCTGGTATTGAACTCATGACCTTCTGGGCTATCAATACCCTGTAACCTAACATATTTTCTATTTCGCAGTTAAGGCCACAATTACTAAAACTACAAATAACTTTGGTACTCATCATGCATCAATAAGACTGAGAGTATAGCGGCTCTGTGAGGCTGTACGTCTGAATGCTAATGTCAACATGCTAACACCATCAAAATGACAATGCTCACATGTTGATGTGTAGTATGTAACATGTTTGCCATGTTCATCATCTTAGTGCAAACATTTGCTCATTGGCACTAAACACAACTAATGTCATTAGTTTTGCAGGTAATGTTGTAATAAACCAAAGTATTAGTCCAATGAACAAATGATGGTTATGGGATGACATAAGTTATCCATCCTGAGGGCAACATGAATGTCCCAATTTATTCTACATAAATGTCAACCTCTTGGTTTCGCTAAAGGAAAGCCAGAGGATTGACAAAGTCATTTGGATTAATCATCTGGGGACCACAGGTCACTGTACAAAATGTTGTGCCAATCCATTAATTAGATGTTGAGATATTCCACTGGTTAAGTAAAAAATGTTGACCTGCTAGCAGTGCAAATCCAAAAAGTCAGGGTATGGAAATGATTAAGATTCATCCTCTGAATGTCTGTAAAGAATTTCATGGCAAACCATTAAAGATTTGTTGAGATATTTCGGTCTGGACCACCCAACCCATCCACATGTCCATCCCAAGAATCACACTGTTAGCATAGCTAAAAATAATCTAATGTTGACAATATCATGTTAGGATGTTGAGGGGTTTATTTCTCGCTCATCCACTGGCAAATATGAGGAAAACATGCCTTTTTCACTTCTAATGAAGAATCCGAGAATCCCCTGCCGGGTACGACTGTGTTATGTTCTCTGCATATTGGGTTAACATCCATTGTGTGTGTGTGTGTGTGTGTGTGTGTGTGTGTGTGTGTGTGTGTGTGTGTGTGCTGTGTGTGTGTGTGCGTGTGCGTGTGCGTGTGGTACCTGTCTGTGTGTGTCCTTTATTTACCTCGGGGCATTAAATCAACCTGCATATGTCTGCTGTTACGACTGTAGTTTATCAGTTGACAGCAGATGCAGGTAGAGACAGAATGACAGATATAGGACTGTGTGTGTCTAAGTGTGTGTATACACACCTTACTAAAAACTTCCGTTTGCTGACAAACAGCCATGAAAGCCACATACTCATTTCTATTGGAGAGAGGAG